>NC_034192.2:17932441-18236369 GCF_002021735.2 Oncorhynchus kisutch
TTCGGCGAAAGCATAACAAGCGTTTATGTAAATCTCTCTCAGTAGACAAAATATTACAAACACCTAGCAGCCAAGTAGATTGGTCACGAAAGTCAGAAAAGCAATCGATTAAACCGCTTATCTTTGATGATCTTCGGATGTTTTCACTAACGAGACTCCCAGTTACACAATAAATGTTCCTTTTGTTCCATAAAGATAATTTTTATTTCAAAAATACCTCCATTGTTGTTTGGCGCGTTATGTTCAGAAATCCACAGGCGCGAGCGGTCACGACATCGCAGACGAAAATTCCAAATAGTGTCCGTAATGTCCACAGAAACACATCAAACGTTTTTTTATAATCAATCCTCAGGTTGTTTTTAAAATATATAATCGATAATATATCAACCGGGACTGTCGCTTTTTCAATAGGAGAGGGGGAGACAATGGCTGCCCCACTCTGTTGCACAAGCAAAACTCATGCGAACACCCAGCTATCCACTGACGCGATGTTATCTTTCTCGCTCGCTTTTCAAAATAAAAAGCCTGAAACTATGTCTTAAGACTCTTGACACCTTGAGGAAGCAATAGGAAAAGGAATCTGGTTGATATCCCTTTGAATGGAGCAAAGGCAGGCTATGGAACATGGAACTTTCAAAATAGAAGACAATTCCTGGTTTGATTTTCCTCAGGTTTTCACCTGCAATATCAGTTCTGTTATACTCACAGACAATATTTGGACCGTTTTTGGAAACTTTAGTTTTGTTTTCTGTCCTAATCTGACAATATATGCATATTTTAGTTTCTGGGCCTGAGAAATACGCCGTTTCAAATGGGTACGTTTTTTAGCCAAAAAACTAAAATCCTGCCCCCTACACTCAAGAAGTTAATGTCACAACTGCTTACAGATTTACAGGCCTTGGGGTGCCATGTTTCAATTTTGTGTTTTCCGTAACAGTAGGCCGGATGACATGTGCGGTGACAATCCTCACAGGGTGTCAGGTTTAAGGGTTGCATAGGACAATTTTCATCCAGGCATACTGAACAGTTATAACGGCATGAGTGCCTCCCCTTTCGGCTGTAGCCGGTATGGCACGATGTACAGACTTATGGTGCGCCTAAAAACGCTGTGATGTTAGTAATGGCAGGGTAATGTTCGTTTTGCACATAAAAGTACAGAACCTGAGGATGAGGTTGGGGGTTGTTTTGGAACTTCAAGAGAGCTGCATTACTGTGGTTCAAAACCACAATCTTGATATTCAGAAAGTTTTCAAATTTGACTATGTCAGAGAAAGCCACAGCATCCTGTATACCAAGACCCACGGCCGTTTGGAGCTCTCTAGCCTTTTGTAACGCCGCTAGATCAGTACATCCAGGGTTGCGTAAATGGGATAGCCCTATTGCAAAGCATAGCTTATTACCTGGATTGTGAACATTTATGAGGTAGGCCCTTTTTTGCTTATGATTTCTGATTGCATTAGGCTATCTAGCTTCCTTCTCTGACCCCCACCACCTTTGGGTTGACGTATTATTTGCACTACAAGCTCGAGGGTCCTATCGGCTAAGACTGAACAGGTCCTTCTAGCAGGGCGATAAATTGTTCAAGATCTGCTTCGCCATTGGGTAAAATAAGAATTATACAGGCTATCTCCACAAATTTCCAATTGTAAAACATCACGTGGTTTGCCACAATCTCTTGCCCTGTCTAACAGTTCGTTCAGATGATCCAATATCATTACGTAAAACACAGCATAGTCAAGATTCTGATTCACCCATGTGTAATTGAAAAACTGTCGCATCTCTGTATTGTTTAATTTATTTCGGTACACAACCCGAACACTTCGATCAATACTGTCTCCCTCCTGATTTATTAGACAATTTTCCAATTCCTCAAAAACATCGTATTGCGTTTCAGACTCTTCTGACATGGGCGTTAACGGCTGGTTTTGGGGGGGGGGTGCGATATCGAAGATGTCAGGCTCTTGTTCATCTGATTAATTAGGGATATGAGGGCTTCGGGAATCTGTGATAACAGGTTTTCATCGGGTGTCCCTGACTCGTTCATACGATTAATAATTTCTAGGAGTTCGGCTGGAATCTGTGATAATATGCTTTCAACTGTCTCAATTAGATCTGTTGGCTCTGCCATTTGGATAATTAATGATGTGCGTTCTTGGGTAATTCTGGAAGGATCCGTGTTACATATATGATTTTAGCGCCTGTATTTGTGTTTTTTAATCGGAGTGCTGGTTAACATACATGGAATTGTTCTATGCCAGAATGATAGATCCTGGCGGTATTGTCGCTCAAGTAAAAAAAACATTAGTTTGTGTAGCAAAACCCTGGAAAGGGCTGTGAAAAACCTAGCTTGTTCTATTTCAGATCCAGATGTTGCCACCAAAGAATTGGCGTAATCAAGAAGGTTGGCCACATCCCATAATAGCCGGTCGTCTGCCTCTGAAATGTCATTTAAAACGGTGAAATCCTCCGGTTTGGTTGTTTCATTGGGAATGTTCGGTGAGCCGGAATCCTCCGCGTGCTCTAGATGTGTGTGGTCTTCTGTGCCGTTATAAGCCGGGGATGAGTCTGATAGAAAATAAAACATACAAAATAGGTTATTAAATGTAAAAATATGTGAAATAAATAAAATGTCAAATACATTTCAGGTATATTACTATATATCAACAATACATAATTAAAATAACTCAACTTTTTTGGTGGCTTCATACGGTGTCCATGGAGGGCCAGCTCGTGAAGCCGCAAGTTCTCTGCCCAGTAGTAAATTTCAGGAGGGGAGGATTCTGAGCAATGCACTAGAGCCCGTGTTGTGCGTTGCTTGTTTGGGTCTGGAATATGTGGGGAGCGGGTGGAGGTTCCCGGGGGAGAATGGCGGGACGTTTAATTCCTCTGTTCTCAGTGTGTTTGAAAAAACTTTCGTACAGAACGGGAGAATTGCATCTGTGTCATCGGATGTGTCATCTGCTCCGACGAAGTCGTTCAGGGTCCATAAGGAGCTTCTTCTTGGCTGTATGTTGGCTGTAAACACAAAAATAGCTTTTAATATAGGGTGCACACTTTTTTTATGTATAAATATTGTTGTTTATGTGATTATTGGACTTAGTGTGATGGGGATTGGCTGCATGCGTTTTGCGTCTGAGAATCCCCATCTAACGCTGTCTGTTCCAGATCATTTAAACCTCTGAGCAGCTGCGTAAATGATGGAGAACCTACAAACGTTAGATAATATTAACAGTTATTTATCCTATATATATTTTTTACTTATAAGAATACGTGCATTTCCCCCCGTTTAAAACACATATAACTCCTGTTTAATATTACAATAATACCAATAATATTCAAACAATTACCGCCTCCAAATCTTAAAATATATTATTTTCACTAACTCACCTTCATAAAGCGCCATTAGGTGGGATTCACGGATGATCTTTTAACTGTTCGCTCTGATAACTCTTCTGGGCTGTTGGCCGGGTGTTTGTAGTTGTGCTAAAGCCGTGCGAACAGAGTGGAAAGTATCTGTTTTCCTGAGACTCGTTCCGCGGTCGTGTCCCTAACGAGCCATGGTGGTATTTTTTCGGGCGATATCCTGTATGCCATAAAATGGGCCTGGAGTACCCTGTTACTGTAATTTCATTATTCCAATATGTTTTCATTAATTGAATTCACTTAGTCTATTTTATGAGAATTTGTAAGAGTCGTATTTGCATAAAATAGACAGAGACCAGTCTTATCAAAAATAGATAATAGTATTTATTCTGTACAAAATATGACATCACAGGTTATAAAATATTCTTTCTCCCAACAGTTCAAAAGTTAATTCGAGATAACTTCAGAAGGTTTTTCATCCATCACCCTTCAGCAGACAGCTCCAGCTAATGGAAAATCTAAGGAAACACACAATGTCTTATCTGAACATTACAGTGCTAAGTTGAGTCGGTTCAACCATAGGTTAATTACCCTTTCTGCTTACTTAAAAAAAAAACACTTCCAATCTTCTCCAACCTGGCTGGAATGGTATTTATTTAATTTAATTACCCCCTGTTTCAGGCTCCACAATCCCTCACTTATGAATTCATATTGTTAATCAGATATAATAAAACAGAGTATAAGTTTACTTAGTTACAGTTCTATTTGAAATGGGGATATTATTTAGTCATTTATTCATAAAATTCCTAACATACCCCCAGAATGTTTTAGAGAACAAAGGCAGTGAATTAAAGCAACATGAGAGGATGTTGAGACATTATGTCTGCAGGTATTGCCTTTTGATTTCCTACATCCTCAGGGGTAGCAGCTTGGGGGATGTCCGATGTAAATTTATAGACCGGGGTGGGGGGACCATTAGTATTTGCGCTGATTAGAAATAACAATGTTTTAAACCCAAGGGTCGTTCAATACATATTTAATTCTTTCTGGGGTGTTTGCCTTTTTAGCCCCCACATCCTCTGGGGTGAGATAAATTCGGATTTGAAAGACGTGTGTTAATGAATCGAAAGTGCCCATTTTAAGAGACGCTGACACACTTTTTGATGGGGACACACCCCTGCAGAGACACACACCCCCACCCATTTTGTTTTGAAACACACACTCCTCCTGGCCCGGTACACACACACCCACGCACGCACACGGCTTTTCCGAAAGCCTTTTTCTCCGGGACATGCTTGGTGATAGATGGAAAGGACATATTCCTATAGTTAAAAGGTGAGATACTGTTTTAAATTCCTTTATTTAATTCCAAAATATTTAGTACAAACCTTTTTAAGACATGTTAGAATTAATTAACCAATTTTACTGCGCAATATTTAAACATGCACAAATGTTTTATGTATAAACATTGTTGGCCTACAGTTGTACATCATTACCACACACAGTACTAAACTTTAATAACATTTAATGTTTATACCATACCGTTGTAGGAAAGACTATAAAATAACACATTGTTTTTTTAAAGACATTGCATTTCTCCGCGACAGACCGGGGCGAGAGAGAAAACGAGAGAACCCCTTTTCGTTAAAGGGTGAGATACCATTTATTTAATTCAAAATATTTAGTACATACAGTTTAAAACATGTTATAATGAAACCTTTTTACTATTCCTTTCTTAGAGATATAGGGCCTGGTTAGCCCTGACCTGCATCCGTTTCCAATTCACCAACCCCAAGACAGGCTCTTTTGCACGCTCCATCAAAGCTCCGTAAGTTTTCACTCCAGGGAAAGATTCGCTGTTGGGCATGTGGGTCCTGGAAATGTATTAAGGATAGACGCGGCCAGCGCCATAATTGTTCACGATTTTGGAAAAGACTGTCCAGCTTATTCACAAGGGTTATGAATATGGGATAAGCAATCCATTTAAATCTAAACCAGCACTGTGAAATTGTTCACATGCTAAAATTGTCACTTTGGAGTCAAGGCTATACGCCATTGAAGTAATTCTTAGGGCCTTCAGATCACTGCGTCCGCAGACCAGTTCTTCCAGTGCATAACCGCTCAGGGCCTGTTCAATTTGACAGAGCGCAAGCCTTATTTTAAGCCATTCTCTCATCCGCAGCGCAGGAGATAAACTCCCGGGTTTTGCCTGATAAAGGGGTTTGGGGCCGCTGTCTGTGAATATCTTAACCGTAGATTCCTCAGGTTGGAATATGTAAGACATGTGTCCCTCACTTGTACCCAAAACTCCTTTAAAAACGTGTTATGGCTGCAATCCCACTAACGGGATCAATATGACAACTACCAGTGAAAATAGAGGGTGCCAAATTCAAACCACAGAAATCTCATAATTACAATTCCTAAAACATACATGTGTCTTATATCATTTTAAAGGTAATATTGTTGTTAATCCCACCAAAGTGTCCGATTTCAAATATGCTTTTCAGCAAAAGCACTACAAACGATTATGTTAGGTCTCCACCAAACCACAATAAGCACAGCCATTTTCCAGCGAATATAGCATTCACAAAAAGCAGAAATAGAGATAAAATGAATCACTAACCTTGAATTATCTTCGTCGGATGAAACTCATAGGACTTCATGTTACACAATACATTCATGTTTTGTTTGATAAAGTTCATATTTATATTAAAAAAATCTGAGTTTACATTGACGTGTTAGATTCACTAGTTCCAAGTGATTTTGCATAGACACAGCGTTTCAACAGAAATACTCATCATAAATGTAGATGATAACACAAGTTATACACATGGAATTATAGATATACCTCTCCTTAATGCAACCGCTGTGTCAGATTTCAAAAAAAGAAACCCATGCAATAATCTGAGACGGAGCTCAGAACAGTAGTCAAATTAGCCTCCATGTTGGAGTCAACAGAAACCAGAAAATACATGATAAATGTTTCCTTACCTTTGTTGAACTTCATCAGAATGTAGTCCTAGGAATCCCAGGTCCACAATAAATGCTTGATTTGTTCGAAAATGTCCTCTATAGCGCGTCCACTATAACGTGACGAAATGTCCAAAAGTTCCGTAACAGTCAGTAGAAACATGTCAAATGATGTACTGAATCAATCTTTAGAATGTTGTTTACATATATCTTGAATAACATTCCAACCGGAGAATTAGAATGAACCCATGTCCTTCCCGCGCATGTTGAAAGCATGGTCTACTCGTGGCAGTGGTGACTATTTCCTGTCTCATTCGACCCCCCCTTCACATTAGAGTCATCACACAAAGATCTATTGCCTGTTGACATATAGTGGAATGCGTAGGAAGTGAAAACTCATCCATATCTTGCTGTAATTTCAATGAGAGCTTGGTTGAAAATCTGGAACCCCCAGAAAAATCCAAACAGGAAGTGGAATTTCTCTGGTTTTTGCCTGCAATATGAGTTCTGTTATACTCACAGACATAATTCAAACAGTTTTAGAAACTTCAGAGTGCTTTCTATCCAATAATAATAATATGCATATATTAGCAACTGAGACTGAGGAGCTGGCTGTTTACAATGGGCACCTTTTCATCCAAGCTACTCAATACTGCCCCTGCAGCCATAAAAAGTTAAAACATTCTGAGGCTTTTGTCATTGGGTTCATGACAAGAGACGCATAACACCCTGAGAATTGGCCTAGGAGACATCATTTTCTGATTAATATTCTGGGTTTTATTTTTTTAAATCTTGTTTAGTGTTCTGGGACCGCATGTCTTGTTCTGGGCTTTATTTATAATGTGTTTGCCACACCTAATACCCCGGGCATTCCTGTTTCATAGCCCTAAGGTCAATAAAACAGGGGTTGGGGGGGCCATACTCTTTGAAATGTTCAAACACATCCCCCCCCAGTTCAAAGGGGTCTCTAGACATCAATCATCATGACAACTTCAAAGGAATAGATGTAATATATGCATAAATTAGCACACCCTCTACAGCGTGCGTACAGGAACAGGATGCCCATATATGGGCATAAGCACGTGATAAGTTCCCACCAGGATGTCCTGACCGGATACCCAAATATGGACATGCGGACGTCATCCTGACATAGGGTCATAAATAAAACTTTTGACGTGTGCCGTCTACTTTATTCTCTCTCGTATATATATATATATATATATATATATATATACACACACGTGTATATACATACACACACACAGTTGTATATACACACACACGCACACACTTGTGTATATGTGTGTGTATATATATACACACACACACACACACTTGCATACACACACAAACTTATATACAAGTGTGTGTGTGTGTATATTTACACACATACATACTTGTATACCCACACACACACACACACACAATTGTATACACACACAAACGTATATATACACACAAACACTTGTATACACAAACACACACTTGTATGCACACACACACGCACACACACATGCATATATACACACACATACACACACACACACACTTGTATATATACACACACACACTTGTATATATACACACACACACAAATGTATATATACACACAGACAAGTATATATACACACACAATTGTATATATACACAAAAACACTTGTATTTGTATACACACACACATGTATGTATACACACACTTGTATGTATATATATATACACACACACTTGTATACACACACACACATGCACATATACATACACAAACACACACACACACACACACACTTGTATATATACACACACACTTGCATATACACACATACTTGTATACCCACACACACACACACACACACACACACACACACACACACGTGTAATCACACACATACGTGTATATACACAGAAACACTTGTATACACACACACACTTGTATACACGCACACATGCATATATACACACACAAACACTTGTATATACACACACACACACAAATGTATATATACACACAAACACTTGCATGTATATACAGACAAACACTTGTATGTATATAAACACACACACACATGTATGTATACACACACACATGTATGTAAACACACACTTGTATGTATATATACAGTGCCTTGCGAAAGTATTCGGCCCCCTTGAACTTTGCGACCTTTTGCCACATTTCAGGCTTCAAACATAAAGATATAAAACTGTATTTTTTGGTGAAGAATCAACAACAAGTGGGACACAATCATGAAGTGGAACGACATTTATTGGATATTTCAAACTTTTTTAACAAATCAAAAACTGAAAAATTGGGCGTGCAAAATTATTCAGCCCCTTTACTTTCAGTGCAGCAAACTCTCTCCAGAAGTTCAGTGAGGATCTCTGAATGATCCAATGTTGACCTAAATGACTAATGATGATAAATACAATCCACCTGTGTGTAATCAAGTCTCCGTATAAATGCACCTGCACTGTGATAGTCTCAGAGGTCCGTTAAAAGCGCAGAGAGCATCATGAAGAACAAGGAACACACCAGGCAGGTCCGAGATACTGTTGTGAAGAAGTTTAAAGCCGGATTTGGATACAAAAAGATTATAGTATACACACACACACACACACACTTGTATATCTACACACACACTGGTATATACACACACACACACATATATATTAGTATATATACACACACTTATATATTAATACACACACTCACACACACTTGTATACACACACACTCACTTATGTATATTCACACACACACACACTTGTATACACACATTTGTATATACACACACACACTTGTATATACACACACAAACTTGTGTATACACACACATTTGTATATACACACACACACACACTTGTATACACAAACACACTTGTATACACACACACACTTGTACACACACACTTGTTTATACACACAAACACACACGCACTTGTATATACACACACTTGTATATATATATATACACACACACACACACTTATGTATATATATCTATATATACACACACACACACATTTGTATATACACATGCACACATACGCGTACGTGTTTATATCACCTACTGGGGACACATGTTCTCACACCACATTCTGGGGACACCACTTTCCTGACAACCTAGAGACAAGACGAAAACATTTTAAAAAACTAAAAAGAAATCTATAATAAATACACCCTTCAAATCTAATTGATTCATTGAAATAAGGGTAGATGACATTGTGGGGACTGGGAAGGTGATCAATGTGGGGACACGAGGAAACTCCTTATTTGGCATTAACAGGAAGTCTCATCTGGGGACCAAGTTCCGACCGACTGGTACCATCTGGGGACAATAGTGTAGACTATTGTTTAGGGCACAAGGGGAAAATGGATTCTGATCTAGATCATTTTGAATTGCTAGCCTTTCATCATATCAGTACCCACTAGAGAATGTTGCCAGGCATTGTCTTTAGCATATGCATCAGATGCATATCAACCTGCAAGGTGTGCAAACATGTTTGGTAAATACATGCTTAATAAATAGTGCATAAACTATTGTAAATTATTCATAGCATGAAGAAATAATAGGAATATATGAATAAAAAAACAATAGTTATTTGTTTAGAGTCAAGGATAAGTTTGGTATAATTCTACAGTCCTAGAAACACGTAGGCCTATAGCCTATTTTTGTTTCCCTTACAATAAAACACTACAGTGGAATCCATTTGATCAACTTTATTTATAATTTTGATTAGTGATAGAGTTCTAGTAATTAATAAAGTCCAGTTTCAGCTTCTAACAGAAACTAAAAAGATGATAATAACACTATAACCAGCCAGGTGAATTTATTTGCTGTTTTACTGAACAAAAGCAGCAGCACATGAACAATTGTAAAGGATTAATTACATAAAGAAATATTTGTGAAAATATATTCATGACATGATATAAAAAGTCATTTGTTGATTGAATCAGACACTGTATTGTGCCCTAATACCCGTGCATTTACACATGAATCAATCACGTCTTCTCTTTACGTTTCGGGTCCACAGTCAGCTTTGGGGATTTGTGTGAGCAAGCCCCACAAACAAATCAGTTGCACTGCAAACAGTTTTCATGGGCCTTGTTTCCTGTGCACCTGCCAACTTGAGATTATGTCTTATTTTTTCCAAGTAGGAGCTGTGGTGCTTGGGGAAGAGGGAGAGCAGGACCTGCTGCCTGCTTGGCGGCTGTAGCTTCTTTCTTGGCATTCATGTGCTTCTCATGAAACTCACATGCCAGATCCAGTGGGATGCATGGCGCTGAGGATGCAAACATTTATTCATTTTACATCTGTTTCTCACCCTAACGGTTCTCTCACTGTCACCCAAAAGCAAATGACATTTAGGGCTAGGCATCATTTTGGGCCTACTTTTTTCACGGTCGCTGCACCCAGAGCGAGCCACGGTCAAGCGGGGCATAATTGAACTCGGCACGGCCTTGAGAATGTGTTTTTACTGCTAAGGGTTAATGCCACACGGTCAAGATTAGGCTTCCACAGAATGGGAGGGCCTCAGGAACATTCCTGTGGTTGAATTGTCCTTCTAAACCTAACGGTTCCGCCGCTGTCCCTCAAAAGCCCCTGAAATTTAGGGCCAGGCCTCATTCTGAGCCTGCTTTTTTTCACTGTTGCTGCACTCAGAGCGAGCTACGGTCAAGTGGGGCGTCTCGTTGAACTCGGCACAGTCTGGAGACTATATCGTGATGCCATTTTTAGTGTTGATTTCAGAATGCCATTTTGGTGATGGTCCTTCTCCGTTTAAACATATTGCAAATGTACAAAAGTCAACTAGCAAGTCAGTGTCCATCAGTCAATTAGATGTAATTCTGACACCAAACTAATACCATCTGACACCAAACCCACTTTTTCCAACTCATTTAGAAGCCAACTATCACATATTTCAGAGCAGGCCCATAATTCACAGCGGCTTCAGCTTAAAACATAATAAAAACGTAAAACACATAGTTGCGTTCTAGCTGCGGGTCCAGTTCTGCCATGATGTATAGGCCTATCTGAGGCGACCCGAATCCTGAGTTTCGGCTCGATAAGTGCCGAAGCAAAACCTTAATTGGTGCTGAAAATCCACTTTTTCCCATGCCTTAAAACGGGGTCCTTGAATGAGCTATAGGACAGTAACGTTGGGGTCCGTCTCTATGGGCCGAGCCGGTTTCAATGCACCTAGTCTTGCGTCTCTGAGACTTTTCTAAATGTCATCCTTTTTGTAATGGTCAAAATTAATTGAAGTTATTGCAAATGTACGAGGCTGTTTCTCGGTCCCAGAACCTTCTAGAGCCAGGTAACTCACCACGCACTAGGTCTAGAACAGGTTTCTAAAGTTTCAGAACCCTAGGTTTGGACGGTTCTTTTTTAGTTCGAACAAAGGTAACTATTGCAGGCTCTGTCTGTCTCTATGCACCACACTATGTGTGTGTGTGTGTGTGTGTGTGTGTGTGTGTGTGTGTGTGTGTGTGTGTGTGTGTGTGTGTGTGTGTGTGTGTGTGTGTGTGTGTGTGTGTGTGTGTGTGTGTGAGAGAGCTTTTCTTTGACATCTGTTGGGAGAAATGACTGACTTACAGTTCATGAGGGTTGCCTAATCACACATATGAAGTTTTGAAAAGATCTGACCTTTTTAACCCTTCGAAACAGCAACTATGACACCATTTTAAGGCACTTCCGGTTTACACAGGAAGCTGAAAGTGAACATATCCACCTTGGGGTATGCAATTATAGAATTTTGAGTTTTAAGTTTTTACGTTAAGAACTGACTTATTTACGGAGGGTTTAGTGAGTGTGTGTTATTTCAGAAAATCACAGAAATTTCGCAGAGCTCTTAAGCACACTTTAAAAAGATTCGTATGAACACGCTGCAACTGGATCTGTAACAGTTTTTTTTTTTTACTATATTTGAACATCACCAATTTGACATTGTACGATTTCTCTTAAATGACGATAGATAAACGGCTGGTTCTTTTTTTATTGACACCGTAGGTTCCTTTACTTTGACGTGAAGCGGAAAAATTATTGCTCTATTTTCAAATTGGACCTACAATCCCAGACAAATGGCCATAACTCAAAAACCATTGAAGCCTAGATGCCATCTTGTTCGGGGCCAACTGCACATTATGCCAAACCTATGCTCACCAAGTTTCGTCTTCAAAGTCTTTTCCGTTTAGTAGATAAGGCCACGTCGTGATTCGGGATGTTTTGTGCATTTGCAATATGATTCCATTTGCCCTCTTGTGGGATTTACCGGGACAGCGGAAAAATGACCAAAATTTTAATATTTTATAAAACAGAAACCGAATGTCCGAGAGAGTTCGTTTGAAGACTTCCTGGAAGATTCGGCCCTGCCGCACGGCCCGACGCCGTCCGCAAATTTTACAAGCATTTTTGGATGTCTAGTAAGGGACCGTACATTTGCAATGTGGACTTTCTCACTAACCATATGGCAAGCGTCAACATGTTCCCTTAAGGTATGTACATGTACCCGCCCTTGTTTTGTGCGGGATTGTCTTTATGTTACGTGTTTGCATTTTAGGTAGAGGTGGTTATATTTTCTGGACTTGGCACCCTGTGTTTTTGGGTAGTCACTTTGTTGTCCACCCCCTGTGTTGTTGGGCTTGTCATTTTTGTGTGCCATATTAAAGAGCACTTTTCCCCAGTGGAACTCTCTGCGCCTGATTCCTTCACCCACCTAGTCCCGCGTGACAGTTAGGCCTAATTCAAGTAAAATTGTGAAGGTGCACAATTATCGCCCATTTATTCAGTGAGGTGAGAGAGATGCATTAGCAGCTGGCTGGGTACCAACTTCATACAGCACATTGTCTTGGAGGGTTAAGTAGAGAATCGGTGTGTGAGAAAAAAAACAGGTACAAAGGCTCTAAATACTTTTGTGATTTCAAAATTATGACAAGTGTAAAATACAAACATTCAGGAAAAGTCAGGGAAGGAGCAGGACAGATTTTTGGGGTAGATTTTTTTATTTACAAAATCAAACAGGGAGGAGGAGGTACAGAGACAGACGGCCCAGCAGGGGGACAGACTATACGGGCAGGCAGGGGGACAGACAGACAGGCCGGCAGGGGGACATACAGGAAGCAGGTATACACAATTAGAAATAAGAGTACAGTACAGTTCCCTGGAGTACAAAAATATATATTTTTTAAACACAAAGTACCTTCAGAGATACGTAATGTCAAAGACTCTATGATGATACTATACACATTGGTTAAGGCCACAGGACTGAAAATGAACGAATTCAACAACGTGTCTCTGTCACTAACAGATACAGTCATGGGTGGTAACGTTACAATTCACTAGAAAAGTCAAGACACACTGTGAAATTATTTAGGAGGCAAGGCTTAGTGGGAGCAAGGCTTTCACATTACCCCAGAGTGTGAGATGTACCGTGCTACAGACAAGACCCCTTTTTGAGAGTCACAAGTACGTATCAGGCACGGAAGGAGGCAGTATCATGGTGCGTTTGTTACCAAGTGGGACGTGGGAATTTATTACATAACACTGGGAAGAATCCACTTGAATGGCAATCCAACTGGTAATTACTAGTAGGAAACTCATCTATCATCTTGAGCTCCTCCTCTCTTCTACCACATGGTAACCTCTGACATCGCCTACTAAGGAAATGGTTTCCATAACAGCATTTTTGGCAGTTAAATGCAACAGTATTAATAAAAATCTATCTCTTTTTGAACTCTAATTTGTTTACAAGCATGATAGCTGTACTTTTAGTTTATGGTTGATGCAGTTGTTGGCCATTAGCCAATCGCCGTTTATCAACAAGTTCAAATGACATGAATACACCATTTTCTGGTAGCCCCTCTCACGTCCTGTAATTCTATTCTTGACATAATACTTCACTGCCCGCCAGTCCCGCTCTCTGAGAGCTTGTGGCGCTGCCTTGATGCATGCAAGGGAGTATCTCCGGAGTGGATGAATTGTATTCATTTTTCCCCCACTGCCCCTTTCTCCTCCTCACTCCACTTCCTCTTCTTAGAACCTTGGGACACAATGAACAATGATTCCTGAGGCTTTTAATAGCTGCTGCTTGACCATGCACTTCCTTTCTGCTGCTACTGCCTCACCATACCATGCTGCGTTTCAATTCTATACACGTGTTATACTGCTGCATTCTGTTCACAAACTGGATACAAAAAATTATCATTATTATTTTGACATTTTAGTAATTTTGCAGACGCTGTTATCTGGTGCGACTTACAGGAGCACTTAGGGTTCATATTTTTTCACCTTGTCAGCCCAGATTCGAACTAGCAACCTTTTGGTTACTGGCCCAATGCTTTAATCGCTAGGCTACTTCCTGCCCTTTTTGTTCTGTTGCCCCCACCTGAACCCCAGCCTCCAACTGCTTTGTGTCTGCTCTATCTCCATGGGGAATGGATAACAATAATAGTGCCATTTACATTTGATTAAATTAAATTGTTAAATGACCAAATCTTCTCAGTGAATTTCATTTAAAAAAAATTGTTTCAGATCCGGATCCTTCAGATCCAGAGAATTCAGAATAGCAGAGACCAAAGAGGTGGCAAGTGCAGATAGGAACAAACGCATCAATACGATTTACCTGGGCAGGATCCTTAGCTGATTTTCCTGCCATGGCCTCCCGTATCAGCTCTTGTATCCTATGATGTTTGCATCATATGCATTATTATTCAATGCATTAAAGTCCTCTAAACTGCTCTCCCTTTCTGCTCCTGGCACATATTTTTCTTCTGTTATTTCTATGCTGCTGATTGAGTCGTCAGAATCATATCCGAGCATTTGTTTGTTGAGCTGAAATCATAAAAACAATCAGAACATAAGCGGCACAGAAATATTTAAATAATAGTAGTTCCTTTAAAGTGAAGGTACAATACAACAACAATGAACATAAAACATAATAAGTAACCAAGCAGAGACACACTAATTGCCAAAAACATTCACGCAAATATTAAATACAACAACATACAAAACAGTACTCTTAAAGAATAGTGTGGGTGTGATAGAGTGGATATGTTTAACTATACTTGTCCCCGCAAGAATAGCAAACTAACAAAAATTCGACAAACTGCGGACATTTTGCAGGTCCAGACAAGGAATAAGGCTATTTCTAGGGGGCTTAGGGTTAGAATCAGCATTAGGTTTCAAAAACAATGGCTTATATAAACAATACAACTAAAGAATAATGTGTGTGTAGATTGTGTGTGTTAGTGTGAGTGTGTCTGTGTGTGTGTGTTATTGTGTGTCATTTCACAATCCCTAATGTGCCATGAGATGTTGTTTTATACATTTTTTTATGACAATTTTGCCTAACCTTTCTTGCGCAGGGGTTCTGCTCGAAAAAAATTCAGCTGAAAAGGAAGCTCGAAATTCAAAAGTATTTTTTTTAAATATGTAACTTTCACACATTAACAAATCCAATACAGAAAATGAAAGATAAACATCTTGTTAATCTACCCATCATGTCCGATTTCAAAAATGCTTTACAGCTAAAGCACAACATATGATTATGTTAGGTCATAGCCAAGTCGAAAAAACACAGCCATTTCTCCAGCCAAAGATAGGAGTCACAAAAAGCAGAAAAATAGATCAAATTAATCACTAACCTTTGATGATCTTCATCAGATGACACTCATAGGACATCATCTTACACAATACATGTATGTTTTGTTTGATAATGTGCATATTTATATCCAAAAATCTCAGTTTACATTAGCGCCTTATGTGCAGTAATGTTTTGATTTCAAAACATCCGGTGATTTTGCAGAAATACTCTTAACCTCTTGAACCTCTGGGGGCAGTATTTCATTTTTGGATGAAAAACGTTCCCGTTTTAAACAAGATATTTTGTCACGAAAAGATGCTCGACTATGCATATAATTGACAGCTTTGGAAAGAAAACACTCTGACGTTTCCAAAACTGCAAAGATATTGTCTGTGATTTCCACAGAACTAATGCTACAGGCGAAACCAAGATGAAATTTCATACAGGAAGTGAGCCAGATTTTTGAGGCGCTGTGTTCCAATGTCTCCTTATATGGCTGTGAATGTGCAAGGAGAGAGCCTACACTTTCTGTCGTTTCCCCAAGGTGTTTGCAGCATTGTGACGTATTTGTAGGCATATCATTGGAAAATTGACCATAAGAGACTACATTTACCAGGTGTCCGCTCGGTGTCCTCCGTTGAAACTGTTGCGTAATCTCCAGGTGCGTGCATGTTTCCATTTTGAACAGAGGAGAAACCAAACTGCCACGAGTGACTTATCATCGAATAGATATGTGAAAAACACCTTGAGGATTGGTTCTAAACAACGTTTGCCATGTTTCTGTCGATATTATGGAGTTAATTTGGAAAAAAGTTTGCGTTGTAATGACTGCATTTTCAGTTTTTTTTCTCAGCCAAACGTGATGAACAAAACGGAGCGATTTCTCCTACACAAATCATCTTTTTGGAAAAATGGAACATTTGCTATCTAACGGAGAGTCTCCTCATTGAAAACATCCAAAGTTCTTCAAAGGTAAATGATTTTATTTGAATGCTTTCCTTGTTTTTGTGAAAATGTTGCCTGCTGAATGCTAGGCTTAATGCTATGCTAGCTATCAATACTCTTACACAAATGCTTGTGTAGCTATGGTTGAAAAGCTTTTTTTGAAAATCTGAGATGACAGTGTTGTTAACAAAAGGCTAAGCTTGTGAGCCAATATATTTATTTCATTTCATTTGCGATTTTCATGAATAGTTAACGTTGCGTTATGGTAATGAGCTTGAGGCTATAATTACGCTCCCGGATACGGGTTCTTTTCTTAGCCAAACGTGATGAACAAAACGGAGCGATTTCTCCTACACAAATAATCTTTTTGGATAAACTGAACATTTGCTATCTAACTGAGAGTCTCCTCATTGAAAACATCCGAAGTTCTTCAAAGGTAAATGATTTTATTTGAATGCTTTTCTTGTTTTTGTGAAAATGTTGCCTGCTGAATGCTAGGCTTAATGCTATGCTAGCTATCAATACTCTTACACAAATGCTTGTGTAGCTATGGTTGAAAAGCTTTTTTTGAAAATCTGAGATGACAGTGTTGTTAACAAAAGGCTAAGCTTGTGAGCCAATGTATTTATTTCATTTCATTTGCGATTTTCATGAATAGTTAACGTTACGTTATGGTAATGAGCTTGAGGCTATAATTACGCTCCCGGATACGGGTTTTTTTCTTAGCCAAACGTGATGAACAAAACGGAGCGATTTCTCCTACACAAATAATCTTTTTGGAAAAACTGAACATTTGCTATCTAACTGAGAGTCTCCTCATTGAAAACATCCGAAGTTCTTCAAAGGTAAATTATTTTATTTGAATGCTTTTCTTGTTTTTGTGAAAATGTTGCCTGCTGAATGCTAGGCTTAATGCTATGCTAGCTATCAATACTCTTACACAAATGCTTGTGTAGCTATGGTTGAAAAGCTTTTTTTGAAAATCTGAGATGACAGTGTTGTTAACAAAAGGCTAAGCTTGTGAGCCAATATATTTATTTCATTTCATTTGTGATTTTCATGAATAGTTCACGTTGCGTTATGGTAATGAGCTTGAGGCTATAATTACGCTCCCGGATACGGGATACCATGCTGCTACCGCCTCACCATACCATGCTGCTACCGCCTCACCATACCATGCTGCTACCGCCTCACCATACCATGCTGATACCGCCTCACCATACCATGCTGCTACCGCCTCACCATAACATGCTGCTACCGCCTCACCATACCATGCTTCTACTGCCTCACCATACCATGCTGCGTTTCAATTATATACATGTGTTATACTGCTGCATTCTGTTCACAAACTGGATACAAAAATAATAATAATAATTTTTACATTTTAGTAATTTTGCAGACGCTGTTATCTGGTGCGACTTACAGGAGCACTTAGGGTTCATATTTTTTCACCTTGTCAGCCCAGATTGGAACTAGCAACCTTTTGGTTACTGGCCCAATGCTTTAATCGCTAGGCTACTTCCTGCCCTTTTTGTTCTGTTGCCCCCACCTGCACCCCAGCCTCCAACTGCTTTGTGTCTGCTCTATCTCCATGGGGAATGGATATTATTACATTCCCTACCCATTGCTTTGTTTCATTGTGTACTTTATGATGCTTTTGCGTTAGGGAGTATTCCAAAATGGAGCAGAGACAATAATAGTGCCATTTACATTTGATTATATTAAATTGTTAAATTGGCCAAATCTTCTCAGTGAATTTCATTACATTTTTTTTCAGATCCTTTAGAGTTTTAGAGAATTCAGAATAGCAGAGACCAAAGAGGTGGCAAGTGCAGATAGGAACAAACCCATCAATACGATTTACCTGGGCAGGATCCTTAACTGATTTTCCTGCCATGGCCTCCCGTATCAGCTCTTGTATCCTATGATGTTTGCATATACAGGATATATTTAAACTGTCAACTCATATGTCTTACCTACAAAACTGTCGTCTGTTGCAGATCTGGCTTTAGTGGGGCATTTGTCCTTCAATGCATTAAAGTCCTCTAAACTGCTCTCCCTTTCTACTCCTGGCACATATTGTTCTTCTGTTATTTCTATGCTGCTGATTGAGTCGTCAGAATCCTATCCGAGCATTTGTTTGTTGAGCTGAAATCATAAAAACAATCAGAACATAAGCGGCACAGAAATATTTAAATAATAGTAGTTCCTTTAAAGTGAAGGTACAATACAACAACAATGAACATAAAACATAATAAGTAACCAAGCAGAGACACACTAATTGCCAAAAACATTCACGCAAATATTAAATACAACAACATACAAAACAGTACACTTAAAGAATAGTGTGTGTGTGATAGAGTGGACATGTTTAACTATACTTTTCCCCGCAAGAATAGCAAACTAACAAAAATTCGACAAACTGGGGACATTTTGCAGGTCCAGACAAGGAATAAGGCTATTTCTAGGGGGCTTAGGGTTAGAATCAGCATTAGGTTTCGAAAACAATGGCTTATATTTACAATACAACTAAAGAATAATGTGTGTGTAGATTGTGTGTGTGAGTGTGAGTGTGTCTGTGTGCGTGTGTTCTTGTGTGTCATTTCACAATCCCTAATGTGCCATGAGATGTTGTTTTATACATTTTTTAAAGACAATTTTGCCTAACCTTTCTTGCGCAGGGGTTCCGCTCGAAAAACATTCCACCGAAAAGGAAGCGCGAAATTCAAAAGTATTTTTTTTTAAATATGTAACGTTCACACATTAACAAATCCAATTCAGAAAATGAAAGATAAACATCTTGTTAATCTACCCATCATGTCTGATTTCAAAAATGCTTTACAGCTAAAGCACAACATATGATTATGTTAGGTCTTAGCCAGTCGAAAAAACACACAGCCATTTCTCCAGCCAAAGATAGGAGTCACAAAAAGCAGAAAAATAGATCAAATTAATCACTAAACTTTGATGATCTTCATCAGATGACACTCATAGGACATCATGTTACACAATACATGTATGTTTTGTTTGATAATGTGCATATTTATATCCAAAAATCTCAGTTTACATTAGCGCCTTATGTGCAGTAATATTTTGATTTCAAAACATCCGGTGATTTTACAGAAATACTCATAATCAACTTCAATAAAAGATTCTAGTGTTATTCACAGAATAAAAGATGGACTTCTCCTTAATGCAACCGCTGTGTCAGATTTCAAAATAACTTTACGGAAAAATCATAATCTGAGAACGGCGCTCAGAACCCAAAACAGCCAGAGGAATATCCGACATTTTGGAATCAACAAAGTTAGAAACAACACCATAAATATTCACATATCTTTGATGATCTTCATCAGAAGGCACTCACAGGAATCCCAGTTCGACAATAAATGACTGATTTGTTCCATAAAGTTCCATCATTTATGTCCAAATAGCCACTTTTTGTTTGCGTGTTCAGCCCAGTAATCCATCTTCATGAGGCGCAGGCACTTCATCCAGACAAAAACTCGAAAAGTTCTGTTACAGTCCTTTAGAAACATGTCAAACGATGTATGGAATCAATCTTTAGGATGTTTTTAACATAAAACATCAATAATGTTCCAACTGGAGAATTCCTTTGTCTTCAGAAAAGCACTGGAACGAGAGGTAACTCTGTCGGGAACGCGCGTCATGAGACCAAGGCTCTCTGCCAGACCACTGACTCAATGAGGTCTCATGAGCCCCTCCTTTATAGTAGAATCCTCAAACCAGTTTCTAAAGACTGTTGATATCTAGTGGAAGCCGGTGAAAGTGTAACTTTATCCATATCTCAATGTGCATTCGGTAGGCCAAGCTTTGAAAAACTACAAACCTCAGATGTCCCACTTCCTGGTTGGATTTTTCTCAGGTTTTCGCCTGCCATATGAGTTCTGTTATACTCACAGACATCATTCAAACAGTTTTAGAAACTTCAGAGTGTTTCCTATCCAATACTAATAATAATATGCATATATTAGCATCTGGGACAGAGTAGGAGGCAGTTCACTCTGGGAACGCTATTCATCCAAAAGTGAAAATGCTGCCCCCTATCCCAAAAATGTTTAAAAAATCCCAGCAGAATTCAGATATTTAGTAACAAAATGAGCCCTTGCTCAATATTCTCCAATGGGAGAATCTGTTTTCCTATAGTCCTCCCCATTAAGTGCTGTCAATCAATATAAGTAACATACCAGCTATTGCCATTCAGGGCTGCTCACAGGGGTACAGGGTCTGTCTGCCCGCCTACTGGCTCTTTCGCCGCAGATAGCCCACACTGCCTTAAAGTGCGAAAGTGACTTAAAAAACAATGGACTCAGTTATGACTATGATAAACTTTATCCGATCAACATTTATCCTTCTTGAGGCCTAATGCTCTCAAGAGAGTATGAGAGTTTAGGGAGGAGATAATTACATTTCTCTGCAATTGCCGCCACAAAAAACCCGCACCATGGGCTTTCCAGTCGCGGCTTGAACCTAGAGTCTCTGGTGGCACAGCTAGCACTGCAATGTGCCTTAGACCACTGCGCCACCCAGGAGGCCCCAAAATGGTGTCAAATTTGAAAAATATAAATATAAATCTAAAAATCTAAATATACACATTGTGAGATATTTAGCAAAATAGACAGACATACCTATATGAAACAATGGAACGACCTCGGAGTTCCATGAGTAATTTTTTGTTGTTGTTTCCATTTTAACTACCAGCAACGTTGGCAGGTCTCATTGCCAACAATAGCAAAGCAGTCATTGTGACGTAGAACAATGGGATGGGAATAGAATGTTCGGAAGGCGAGTTGGTGCCACAGTGCTCAATAAAACTAATAGGAGCTGGCAGGGTGAAAAATTACCAAAAATAAGGCCTGTTTTTTCATGATTACTTCAAAATTAAAGCAAACAACTGGTACATATGGTAATATTATGAAACTGGGCTCCACGGCAGATGCAATGAACTCACACACACACACACACACACACACACACACACACACACACACACACACACACACTTGTATGTATACACACACATACACAGACACACACACACAATTTTATGCATACACACACACACACACACACAAACACTTGTATGTATATATATATATACACACACACACTTGTATGTATATACACACACACACTTGTATGTACAGTAATGGCCAAAAGTTTTGAGAATGACACAAATATTAATTTTAACAAAGTCTGCTGCCTCAGTTTGTATGATGGCAATTTGCATTTACTCCAGAATGTTATGAAGAGTGATAAGATGATTTGCAATTAATTGCAAAGTCCCTCTTTGCCATGCAAATGAACTGAATCCCCAAAAAACATGTCCACTGCATTTCAGCCCTGCCACAAAAGGACCAGTTGACATCATGTCAGTGATTCTCTCGTTAACACAGGTATGTGTGTTGACGAGGACATGGCTGGAGATCACTCTGTCATGCTGATTGAGTTCGAATAACAGACTGGAAGCTTCAAAAGGAGGGTGGTGCTTGGAATCATTGTTCTTCCTCTGTCTACCATGGTTACCTGCAAGGAAACACGTGCCGTCATCATAGCTTTCCACAAAAAGGGCTTCACAGGCAAGGATATTGCTGCCAGTAAGATTGCACCTAAATCAACCATTTATCGGATCATCAAGAACTTCAAGGAGAGCGGTTCAATTCTTGTGAAGAAGGCTTCAGGGCGCCCAAGAAAGTCCAGCAAGCGCCAGGACGTCTCCTAAAGTTGATTCAGCTGCGGGATCGGGGTACCACCAGTACAGAGCCTGCTCAGGAATGGCAGCAGGCAGGTGTGAGTGCATCTGCACGCACAGTGAGGCAAATACTTTGGAGGATGGCCTGGTGTCAAGAAGGGCAGCAAAAAAGCCACTTCTCTCCAGGGAAAACATCAGTGACAGACTGATATTCTGCAAAGGGTACAGGGATTGGACTGCTTGAGGACTGGGGTAAAGTCATTTTCTCTGTTGAATCCCCTTTCCGATTGTTTGGGGCATCTGGAAAAAATCTTGTCTCTGGAGAAGACAAGATGAGCGCTACCATCAGTCCTGTGTCATGCCAACAGTAAAGCATCCTGAAACCATTCATGTGTGGGGTTCCTTCTCAGCCAAGAGAGTGGGTTCACTCACAATTTTGCCTAAGAACACAGCCATGAATAAAGAATTTTACCAACACATCCTCCGAGAGCAACTTCTCTCAACCATCCAGAAACAGTTTGGTGATGAACAATGCCTTTTCCAGCATGATGGAGCACCTTGCCATAAGGCAAAAGTGATAACTAAGTGGCTTGGGGAACAAAACATAGATATTTTGGCCAAATCTTCTCAGTGAATTTCATTACATTTTTTTTTCAGATCCTTTAGAGTTTTAGAGAATTCAGAATAGCAGAGACCAAAGAGGTGGCAAGTGCAGATAGGAACAAACCCATCAATACGATTTACCTGGGCAGGATCCTTAACTGATTTTCCTGCCATGGCCTCCCGTATCAGCTCTTGTATCCTATGATGTTTGCATATACAGGATATATTTAAACTGTCAACTCATATGTCTTACCTACAAAACTGTCGTCTGTTGCAGATCTGGCTTTAGTGGGGCATTTGTCCTTCAATGCATTAAAGTCCTCTAAACTGCTCTCCCTTTCTGCTCCTGGCACATATTGTTCTTCTGTTATTTCTATGCTGCTGATTGAGTCGTCAGAATCCTATCCGAGCATTTGTTTGTTGAGCTGAAATCATAAAAACAATCAGAACATAAGCGGAAATATTTAAATAATAGTAGTTCCTTTAAAGTGAAGGTACAATACAACAACAATGAACATAAAACATAATAAGTAACCAAGCAGAGACACACTAATTGCCAAAAACATTCACGCAAATATTAAATACAACAACATACAAAACAGTACACTTAAAGAATAGTGTGTGTGTGATAGAGTGGACATGTTTAACTATACTTTTCCCCGCAAGAATAGCAAACTAACAAAAATTCGACAAACTGGGGACATTTTGCAGGTCCAGACAAGGAATAAGGCTATTTCTAGGGGGCTTAGGGTTAGAATCAGCATTAGGTTTCGAAAACAATGGCTTATATTTACAATACAACTAAAGAATAATGTGTGTGTAGATTGTGTGTGTTAGTGTGAGTGTGTCTGTGTGCGTGTGTTCTTGTGTGTCATTTCACAATCCCTAATGTGCCATGAGATGTTGTTTTATACATTTTTTAAAGACAATTTTGCCTAACCTTTCTTGCGCAGGGGTTCCGCTCGAAAAACATTCCACCGAAAAGGAAGCGCGAAATTCAAAAGTATTTTTTTTTAAATATGTAACGTTCACACATTAACAAATCCAATACAGAAAATGAAAGATAAACATCTTGTTAATCTACCCATCATGTCTGATTTCAAAAATGCTTTACAGCTAAAGCACAACATATGATTATGTTAGGTCTTAGCCAGTCGAAAAAACACACAGCCATTTCTCCAGCCAAAGATAGGAGTCACAAAAAGCAGAAAAATAGATCAAATTAATCACTAAACTTTGATGATCTTCATCAGATGACACTCATAGGACATCATGTTACACAATACATGTATGTTTTGTTTGATAAT
The DNA here is from genome assembly GCF_002021735.2 of Oncorhynchus kisutch. Lineage (NCBI taxonomy): Eukaryota > Metazoa > Chordata > Actinopteri > Salmoniformes > Salmonidae > Oncorhynchus > Oncorhynchus kisutch. The sequence goes on from NC_034192.2 coordinate 17,956,919, forward strand.
GTGCATATTTATATCCAAAAATCTCAGTTTACATTAGCGCCTTATGTGCAGTAATATTTTGATTTCAAAACATCCGGTGATTTTACAGAAATACTCATAATCAACTTCAATAAAAGATTCTAGTGTTATTCACAGAATAAAAGATGGACTTCTCCTTAATGCAACCGCTGTGTCAGATTTCAAAATAACTTTACGGAAAAATCATAATCTGAGAACGGCGCTCAGAACCCAAAACAGCCAGAGGAATATCCGACATTTTGGAATCAACAAAGTTAGAAACAACACCATAAATATTCACATATCTTTGATGATCTTCATCAGAAGGCACTCACAGGAATCCCAGTTCGACAATAAATGACTGATTTGTTCCATAAAGTTCCATCATTTATGTCCAAATAGCCACTTTTTGTTTGCGTGTTCAGCCCAGTAATCCATCTTCATGAGGCGCAGGCACTTCATCCAGACAAAAACTCAAAAAGTTCTGTTACAGTCCTTTAGAAACATGTCAAACGATGTATGGAATCAATCTTTAGGATGTTTTTAACATAAAACATCAATAATGTTCCAACTGGAGAATTCCTTTGTCTTCAGAAAAGCACTGGAACGAGAGGTAACTCTGTCTGGAACGCGCGTCATGAGACCAAGGCTCTCTGCCAGACCACTGACTCAATGAGGTCTCATGAGCCCCTCCTTTATAGTAGAATCCTCAAACCAGTTTCTAAAGACTGTTGATATCTAGTGGAAGCCGGTGAAAGTGTAACTTTATCCATATCTCAATGTGCATTCGGTAGGCCAAGCTTTGAAAAACTACAAACCTCAGATGTCCCACTTCCTGGTTGGATTTTTCTCAGGTTTTCGCCTGCCATATGAGTTCTGTTATACTCACAGACATCATTCAAACAGTTTTAGAAACTTCAGAGTGTTTCCTATCCAATACTAATAATAATATGCATATATTAGCATCTGGGACAGAGTAGGAGGCAGTTCACTCTGGGAACGCTATTCATCCAAAAGTGAAAATGCTGCCCCCTATCCCAAAAATGTTTAAAAAATCCCAGCAGAATTCAGATATTTAGTAACAAAATGAGCCCTTGCTCAATATTCTCCAATGGGAGAATCTGTTTTCCTATAGTCCTCCCCATTAAGTGCTGTCAATCAATATAAGTAACATACCAGCTATTGCCATTCAGGGCTGCTCACAGGGGTACAGGGTCTGTCTGCCCGCCTACTGGCCGCAGATAGCCCACACTGCCTTAAAGTGCGAAAGTGACTTAAAAAACAATGGACTCAGTTATGACTATGATAAACTTTATCCGATCAACATTTATCCTTCTTGAGGCCTAATGCTCTCAAGAGAGTATGAGAGTTTAGGGAGGAGATAATTACATTTCTCTGCAATTGCCGCCACAAAAAACCCGCACCATGGGCTTTCCAGTCGCGGCTTGAACCTAGAGTCTCTGGTGGCACAGCTAGCACTGCAATGTGCCTTAGACCACTGCGCCACCCAGGAGGCCCCAAAATGGTGTCAAATTTGAAAAATATAAATATAAATCTAAAAATCTAAATATACACATTGTGAGATATTTAGCAAAATAGACAGACATACCTATATGAAACAATGGAACGACCTCGGAGTTCCATGAGTAATTTTTTGTTGTTGTTTCCATTTTAACTACCAGCAACGTTGGCAGGTCTCATTGCCAACAATAGCAAAGCAGTCATTGTGACGTAGAACAATGGGCTGGGAATAGAATGTTCGGAAGGCGAGTTGGTGCCACAGTGCTCAATAGAACTAATAGGAGCTGGCAGGGTGAAAAATTACCAAAAATAAGGCCTGTTTTTTCATGATTACTTCAAAACTAAAGCAAGCAACTGGTACATATGGTAATATTATGAAACTGGGCTCCACGGCAGATGCAATGAACTCACACACACACACACACACACACACTTGTATGTATACACACACATACACAGACACACACACACAATTTTATGCATACACACACACACACACAAACACTTGTATGTATATATATATATATACACACACACACTTGTATGTATATACACACACACATTTGTATGTACAGTAATGGCCAAAAGTTTTGAGAATGACACAAATATAAATTTTAACAAAGTCTGCTGCCTCAGTTTGTATGATGGCAATTTGCATTTACTCCAGAATGTTATGAAGAGTGATAAGATGATTTGCAATTAATTGCAAAGTCCCTCTTTGCCATGCAAATGAACTGAATCCCCAAAAAACATGTCCACTGCATTTCAGCCCTGCCACAAAAGGACCAGTTGACATCATGTCAGTGATTCTCTCGTTAACACAGGTATGAGTGTTGACGAGGACATGGCTGGAGATCACTCTGTCATGCTGATTGAGTTCGAATAACAGACTGGAAGCTTCAAAAGGAGGGTGGTGCTTGGAATCATTGTTCTTCCTCTGTCTACCATGGTTACCTGCAAGGAAACACGTGCCGTCATCATAGCTTTCCACAAAAAGGGCTTCACAGGCAAGGATATTGCTGCCAGTAAGATTGCACCTAAATCAACCATTTATCGGATCATCAAGAACTTCAAGGAGAGCGGTTCAATTCTTGTGAAGAAGGCTTCAGGGCGCCCAAGAAAGTCCAGCAAGCGCCAGGACGTCTCCTAAAGTTGATTCAGCTGCGGGATCGGGGTACCACCAGTACAGAGCCTGCTCAGGAATGGCAGCAGGCAGGTGTGAGTGCATCTGCACGCACAGTGAGGCAAATACTTTGGAGGATGGCCTGGTGTCAAGAAGGGCAGCAAAGAAGCCACTTCTCTCCAGGGAAAACATCAGTGACAGACTGATATTCTGCAAAGGGTACAGGGATTGGACTGCTTGAGGACTGGGGTAAAGTCATTTTCTCTGTTGAATCCCCTTTCCGATTGTTTGGGGCATCTGGAAAAAATCTTGTCTCTGGAGAAGACAAGATGAGCGCTACCATCAGTCCTGTGTCATGCCAACAGTAAAGCATCCTGAAACCATTCATGTGTGGGGTTCCTTCTCAGCCAAGAGAGTGGGTTCACTCACAATTTTGCCTAAGAACACAGCCATGAATAAAGAATTTTACCAACACATCCTCCGAGAGCAACTTCTCTCAACCATCCAGAAACAGTTTGGTGATGAACAATGCCTTTTCCAGCATGATGGAGCACCTTGGCCATAAGGCAAAAGTGATAACTAAGTGGCTTGGGGAACAAAACATAGATATTTTGGGTCCATGGCCAGGAAACTCCCCAGACCTTAATCCCATTGAGAACTTGTGGTCAATCCTCAAGAGGTGGGTGGACAAACAAAACCCCACAAATTCTGACAAACTCCAAGCATTGATTATGCAAGAATGGGCTGCCATCAGTCAGGATGTGGCCCAGAAGTTAATTGACAGCATGCCAGGGCAGATTGCAGAGGTCTTGAAAAAGAAGGGTCAACACTGCAAATATTGACTCTTTGCATCAACTTCATGTAATTGTCAATAAAAGCCTTTGACACTTATTAAATGCTTGTATTTATACTTCGGTATTCCTTAGTAACATCTGACAAAAATATCTAAAGACACTGAAGCAGCAAACTGTGGAAATTAATATTTGTGTCATTCTCAAAACTTTTGGCCATGACTATATATACACACACTTGTATATACACACACACACACACTTGTATACACACACACACACTTGTAAATACACACACACGCATATATATATATTTATATACACACACTTGTATGTGTATATATACATACACTTTTATGTATGTACAGTGCCTTGCGAAAGTATTCGGCCCCCTTGAACTTTGCGACCTTTTGCCACATTTCAGGCTTCAAACATAAAGATATAAAACTGTATTTTTTTGTGAAGAATCAACAACAAGTGGGACACAATCATGAAGTGGAACGACATTTATTGGATATTTCAAACATTTTTAACAAATCAAAAACTGAAAAATTGGGCTTGCAAAATTATTCAACCCCCTTAAGTTAATACTTTGTAGCGCCACCTTTTGCTGCGATTACAGCTGTAAGTCGCTTGGGGTATGTCTCTATCAGTTTTGCACATCGAGAGACTGACATTTTTTCCCATTCCTCCTTGCAAAACAGCTCGAGCTCAGTGAGGTTGGATGGAGAGCATTTGTGAACAGCAGTTTTCGGTTCTTTCCACAGATTCTCGATTGGATTCAGGTCTGGCAAGGCACTGTATATATACACACACTTGTATACACACACACACTTGTATATATACACACAAACTGGTAAACACACACACTTATATATTCATTCACACATAAACACACACAGAGCAAGAGACTGAATGGTTATAGAACTGTCACGACTTCTGCCGAAGTCGAAGCCTCTCATTGTTCGGGCGGTGCTCGGCGGTCGACGTCACCGGTCTTCTAGCCATCATTGATCCATTTTTCATTTTCCATTGGTTTTGTCTTGTCTTCCTACATCCTATTGAAATGGGATTGAAACCAGGTGTGTGGGAAGACATTCCATCGCCTGTTGTGTATTTAACCCTCTGTTTCCCCTCATGTCTTTGTCAGAGAGGGTTTGTTATTTCAGTGTTGTGTTGTTTTGTATTGGTGAGCGATCAGGTCCTCGTACCCACTTTGTTTTAATTGTTACATTTAGCGTTGGAGTTATGTTTCGTCTGTTGTTAATAAATAACTCCATTACACTCTGTTTGATTCTCCTGCAGCTGACTTCCCTGCCATCTATACACACACGACTCTGACAAGAACCTTCAGAATATAACCGCAGTGTGTAGAATATTACTCTGAGTTAAACCTATTGAGTCAGCTCTTTATTTCATGTCCACCCATCTAAATAAGCCACTGACAAATACAACACTAGAACATGTCACAGATGTTGCCAGGCAGATTAAATCATAAGTGACATGTGAGAAGGTAAACACGTGCAGGAAGACACCAGGAGAAAGGGGGAGGGAGAGGCGATGGAGGGTGTGAGAGAAATAGTACAGGGAATTATAAAGAGTAGAGAGAGGACTGCAGCCAGGACCAGGTCATTATTCTGCATCCCTTAGTAATTTGTAGGGCGATGTCCCATCCCTCCATCCCTTTGTTCTCCAATCAATAGTCGCCTCTCAGAGAGGAGACAGAGAGCAGCGAGGTAACAGCCTTTATTCAACATGAATCATTTAACACTTTGGGCTGGTGGGAACTGCAGCTTATTTTAACACTATCACTTAAAATACTCAGAAGCAACATGCAGGGATATAAAGCATCTGGCCGCAGCATTTAGGCTTTAGCACAACAGGTCCATTCTAGTCTAGATACCTTCTAGCTAACAAAAGGATAGAAATGTGGGAGGGAGGAAGGGAGAGAAAGAAAGATGGGGAAGGGGAGAACTAATTATAGTTACGTCATCAGCTAGGTGATTGAGAGAGGAGAACACGTTCTCTTTTATGGTAACAACCTGCCTATAGCACAGCAGCAGACATATGATTATCTCTCTCAGCAGCTAGGGAGAACTGTTTTAGTGAACAGTATTGTTGTTTGAAGGCAGTTCATGTTTTCTCCACATCTGGTGGGACTAGGACAAAAATTATTTAGAGGACGTCTAAAGAAAATACAGTTCAAGTCATTTAAAAGCAAACAAACAGAAAATCGCAAAGGTGAGGTTGGATTTTTCTGGACATTGTAATTGATGTGTACAGTGTTACACCAAATGACACATTTAATAGCTTTATATTTTCATTATAGAAGTGTTTTATATAAAAAAAATTGTATGCATCAATGAACAAATTCTAAAAAAATAACGTCAACAGTAGCCGTCATTGTAAATAAGAACTTGTTCTTAACTGACGCCTAGCTAAATAAAGGTTTAAAAAATTGTAAGCAGGAGCATTCTATTTGACTATCAGCAGAAAAAAAACTGTCACGATCGTCGTTTGGAGTAGAAGGTGAGGATCTAAACGCAGCGTGGTTAGTATACATTCTTCTTTATTGAAGAAAGAACATGAAGAAAACTGAACCAAAACAATAAACGAATAACGACCGTGACGCTATAATAAGAAAACTGTGCTGACACAAGCAACTAACAAAGACATAGATACTCAATCCCCCCCCCCCCCCCCAAAAAAAAATACCCACAGAATATGGCTGCCTAAATATGGTTCCCAATCAGAGACAACGATAGACAGCTGCCTCTAATTGAGAACCAATCTAGGCAACCATAGACATACAATTTACCTAGAAAGGAAACAGCCCCATAAACATACAAAACCCCTAGACAAGACGAAAAACATAAACATCACCCATGTCACACCCTGACCTAACCAAAATAACAAGGAAAACAAAGAATACTAAGGTCAGGGTGTGACACTCTGAACATTGTAGACAACGTCACGAACAAAAGCTGCAGAGGGGAAACCCGGAGATTTTTTTTGCTGATTAATAATAAACTGAACTTGTATAGCGCTTTTCATTCCCGAAAATAATCTCAAAGCACATGAAAAGGAAGCTCATCAAGCTCATCTGCAGGGCTCTCCAGTGGGTGGTGCAGTCTGCACAACGCATCACTGGGGGCAAACTACCTGCCCTCCAGGACACCTACAGCACCCGATGTCACAGGAAGGCCAAGAATATCAAGGACAACAACCAACCGAGCCACTGCCTGTTCACCCCGCTACCATCCAGAAGGCGAGGTCAGTACAAGTGCATCAAAGCTGGAACTGAGAGACTGAAAAACGACTTCTATCTCAAGGCCATCAGACTGTTAAAACAGCCTAACACAGAGAGGCTGCAGCCTACATACAGACTTGAAATCATTGGCCACTTTAATAAATGGATCACTAGTCACTTTAATAATGTAACTTTCATAATGTTTACATATCTTGCATTACTCATCTCATATGTATATACTGTATTTTTACCATCTTTTGCATCTTGTCTATGCCGCTCTGTCATTGCTCATCCATATATTTATACATTCTTATTCCATTCCTTTACTTAGATGTGTGTATTAGGTGGTTGCTGTGTAATTGTTAGATTACTTGTTAGATATTGCTGCACTGTCAACTAGAAGCACAAGCATTTCACTACTCTCCAATAACATCTGCTAACCATGTGTATGTGACCAATCAAATTTGATTTGATGCAATACAAACAAGACATTTAAATTGAGATGGTAGAGATGGGGATTGAATGTCAATCCACAACTACTTGGTCAGCCAGATCTGAACACAATCCGACGACAATGAGATCTTTGTATTCTGATAGCAGAAGTCGCATGTACTGTAAGTGTAGCCACAGCCAAAGAGCGCTTCATCAGTGCACCACATCTGCTTCTCCAACGGTCAGTTACTCCGTAGGTACGGGTCTTCCATTGCCGAACATGTAGCACCCACCTGGGTGATGATACGGCTGCTGAAATGCATAAAAAAAGAACAGTCCCTGAGCCATCTCTGGACAACATGTAGTACTTGTTGTGATTCTTCCCAACAGAAGAAACAAAGCCTGGGTTGCACTATTTGAATCCAAAACAGGCCTATTAGGCCTAAGCCAAAAATATACTTTTCATCCCAATTCTGCAAACTGAGGGTCAAGACGATGAGATCTAAGTGATCAACCCCCAGAGCAGTCAAACACCTTTTTTTTTTTATGCAACCAAAAACACAACTATAAAATGATGCACAGTAATATTATAATATTATAATAATTATTCCTTAATTGGAGACAAGAATACAATCTCTGACATTCTCTTCTATACAGAGCATACTACTGTTTGGTATTCTGCCGCATTTAGGCCCTTTTACCATGTCAGAAAGAAAGGAATCACTAATGGTCGGCAGACCTTGGTATTTGAAGAACAGGAGCCTGATAAAGGACACTTCACCATTAACACCTACAACAATGTCACTGTAATGATTCAAGGCCTACAAGCTGCACATATCCTCAATATACATGAGTTTACATCACTGAAAGAGCTAGCAGACACCTTGAAAGAGAATGGCACTCTGCTACACTTCAATCAGAAGACTGACCTGATAGGAAATCAGTTAATTCCAAAAGTCCCCCCACCCTCATTACTAACCAAGCCACCATAGCAGACATGGCAAATGACAACCTGTACAAGCTGTCTCAGGCCTTTGGCATTATATCCCGACTGGAGGTAAAGGTGGTGAGGTGACAGTTCTGAGGCTGGATAAGGAGGAGCTGTGAGAGAAACTGGTAATAGTCAAGAGCATCATTAGTAGAGAGATAGTTGACATCAGGGAGAAGCTACAAAGGGAGTTGCCTACCACAACCCTCACTACCACACCCTCACATCCCCTCTCTAAGGAGAGGAGAGACTCTAAGGAGAAAAGAAGACAACAAAAAGCCACCTGTGGTCTCCAGCTCAATCCATCTGCAGAACATAACTTCAGACACCACAGTCCACAACAGCAGCACTCAGACCCCAAGTCCTTCATTTTTAAATTCTCCAATGGGACATTTCTCAGAGAGAAACTGCTAATCCATGGCATGCATGGCAAGCTATTATGTTGGGGCCTCCCGGGTGGCGCAGTGGTTAAGGGCCACTCCTCCCTGATGTCAACTCCCTGATGTCAGCTGTGCCACCAGAGACTCTGGGTTCGCGCCCAAGCTCTGTCATAACCGGCCGTGACCGGGAGGTCCGTGGGGTGACGCACAATTGGCCTAGCGTCGTCCGGCTTAGGGAGGGTTTGGCCAGTGGAGATATCCTTGTCTCATCGCGCACCAGTGACTCCTGTGGCGGGCTGGGCGCAGTGCACGCTAACCAAGGTTGCCAGGTGCACGGTGTTTCCTCCGACACATTGGTGCGGCTGGCTTCCGGATTGGATGCGCGCTGTGTTAAGAAGCAGTGCGGCTTGGTTGGGTTGTGTATCGGAGGACGCATGACTTTCGACCTTCGTCTTTCCCGAGCCCGTACGGGAGTTGTAGAGATGAGACAAGATAGTAGCTACTAACAATTGGATACCATGAAATTGGGGAGAAAAAGGGGGTAAAATTTGAAAATGTCTAACAACAGAAAGTGCCTTAAATTATGTCAAACAACACATTAAATGGGGCCAACCACATAATTCACACAGGTATTATAAACTAATCATTGATGACAGAGGACATGTAGTTCCTGCAATGCAGCAGGTACCATCCAGAGCTGCAGAGAGATTTCCTAACACCAAAATAATTTAAGTCCACCCTGTTGCCATGTGCCTAAGCTGGCTATCCTCTCTTAGACAATGTTTACCTAGCGAACCACCGTGACATTAACCCCCAGCTGATGCACAACATAGTTCAGTTGAACAAGCCGTGTGTCAAGGTGTTTGCTAGGAAACTGAAAGAAACTGCTCTGGGACAAAGCAAAAACCAAAATAAGAAGAAATCTGCCATATATCCTCCAATGTCAAAATCACAACCCCCAGCCAGAGTGAGGTTGTAATCGCTGCCAAAAGGTGCTTCAACAAAGTACTGAGTAAAGGGTCTGAATACTTATGTAAACATTAGTGTTGTTTTGTTATTGATTTGCAAAAAAATATAGACATGTTTTTGCTTTGTCATTATGGGGAATTGTGTGTAGAAAAAACAAACAATTAAATACATTTTTGAATAAGGCTGTAACATAACAAAATGTGGAAAAAGTCAAGGGGTCTGAATTCTCTCTCTCTCTCTCTGCCTCATCTGAAGACTTCTTCTATAAGGTGTTGCTATAGGCCACTGTTAGCAATGAATGTTACTCTTCAATAACACAAACCCCAAAGCAAATCAGGGGGAGACCTAGCCTGTTGTTGACCTATTAGAATTATTTGCAATAAAACTAGCTAATGGCCAAATAATGTCTCCTATTTCAGAAGACATATTCCTCCCATGTCTCTGAACCATTTATGAATAATTCCCAATTATAGAAAAAAACACTATTTCCATTGATCGTTAGTTCTATTCTCGTACTCTGTCTCTGCGTTGTGTATTTATCTTCCAAATGTTATTACACCAACAAGTGCTAACTATCTATATCTGGAGAATATGTGTATGATGTTCTCTGATGCCTCAGAGAAAGAATATACTACATGACCAAAGGTATGTGGACACCTGCTCATTGAACATCTCATTCCAAAATAATGGGCATTAATATGGAGTTGGTCCCCCGCTTTGCTGCTATAACAGCCTCCACTCTTCTGGGAAGGCTTTCCACTAGATGTTGGCCTTTCCCAAACTGCTGCCACAAAGTTTCAAGCAGAGAATCGTCTTGGATATTAGTTTATAGTGCAGTGTTAAGATTTCCTTTCACTGGAACTAAGGGGACTAGCTTGAACCATGAAAAACAGCCCCAGACCATTATTCCTCCTCCACCAAACTTTACAGTTGGCAAAATGTATTGGGGCATGTAGCGTTCCCCTGGCATACGCCAAACCCAGATTCGTCCGTCGGACTGCCAGATGGTGAAGCGTGAATAATCACTCTGGAGAACGCTTTTCCCATTCCCCAGAATCCAATGGTGGCAAGCTTTACACCACTCCAGCTGAAGCTTGGCATTGCGCATGGTGATCTTAGGCTTGCTCAGCCATGGAAACCCATTTCATGAAGCTCCCGATGACCAGGTCTCTTGCTGACATTGCTTCCAGAGGCAGTTTGGAACTCAGTAGTGAGTGTTGCAACCAAGGACAGACGATTTTTACTCGCGACGCACTTCAGTACTCGTCGGTCCCATTCTTTTAGCTTGTGTGGCCTACCATTTTGCGCCTGAGACATTTCCACTTCACAATAACAGCACTTACAATTGACCTAGGAAGCTCTAGCAGGGCAGAAATTGGACAAACTGACTTGTTGGAAAGGTGGCATCCATGAAGGTGCCATGTTGAAAGTCACTGAGATCTTCAGTAAGGCCATTCTACTGCCAATGTTTTTTTCTATGAAGATTGCATGGCTATGTGCTCGATTTTATACACCTTTAGCTGAAATAGCTGAATCCACTAATTTGAATGGGTGTCCACATACTTTTGTATTTATAGTGTATATTGGTGGCCTGAACATTGACGGATTATAATCTAGTTGTCCTCTCAAGAGGAAGGTTTTTAGTGTGACTAATTCCTGCAACATGACCCAGGTTATCACTCAACCAACTCGAGTGTATTCCAATAGTGTTGGATCTGTGACATCCACTTGTATTGATCATATCTTTACTAATGCTGCAGAGCTTTGCTCTAAAGCAATATCAGTTCCCATTGGCTGTGTTGACCATAACATTACGGCAATAACAAGGACATCCAAAGTATCAAACGCCGGTCCTACAGAGATCATACTTTTGTTGAAGACCTACATTTTTTTTTTTATGTTGGTCTGTGTGGAAGGAAGAGACTCCAGATGCAGCACTTGGAGTATTTGTATAACAATTATTGCTAATGGTTGACAAACATGCAGCTGTTAAGAAACTAAACTGTTAGAGCCCCCTAGATCGATGATGAATTGAAAAATGGTATGGTTCAAAGAAATGATTGGCTGGCATGCTGTTAATAGTTAATAGAGTACATTCCAATAATTGAGAAATTGTGACTAAACGTAACAAAATAATATAAATTGCATTACCAAAACAAGATAAATTACAAACTTTACAAAAAAGACTTGAGCACTTTAAATTATACCTGAAAATAGCTGTGTAGCGACGCTCCCCAAACAACCTGACAGAGCTTGAGACGATCTACAGAGTAGAATGGGAGAAACTCCCCAAATACAGGTGTGCCAAGCTTGTAGCGTCATGCCCGTGAAGACTCTAGGCTGTAATCGCTGCCAAAGGTGCTTCAACAAAGTACTGAGTAAAGGGTCTGAATACTTATGTAAATGTGATATTTCATTTTTTTTCCCAATAATTTTTTCTAAAAACCTGTTTTTGCTTTTTAATTATGGGTTATTGTGTCTAGATTGTTGAGGAAAAACACAATTGAATCAATTTTAGAATAAGGCTGTACCTTAACAAAATTTGGAAAAAGTCAAGGGGTCTGAATACTTTCCGAATGCCCTGTATATTGACATGATCCCATATAAAAGGTGATTGTAGAGAAGGTTGGTGCTTTCATATTGGACTTCAATCAAACCCACCATAGCAATGTTTATGCAGTGTCTATGTTTACAAACTTCACCCTGCACTTCAGAGTATGATTGAATAGATAGAATTGAGCTCTTAGAAAAGTTGTGAATAAACTCATGCTGTAGTTTACCACCAGGGAACAGAGTGTGATTGGGTTCCGTGACAAGCCTGCCACGTATCAACATTTTATTTCATTTGTTCACTCCTTTGAAGCAAGAAACATTAGTGGAGAAGCCAGACTACTTTGGAAAAAGCAAGCGGTGATGATGAAAATGATGATGGCTCAGTGACTGCAGGTGCATCACTTGTCTATAATCGCTTCTGCTCTGCATCCATGGGTATAAACAGGCAATCAACGCCACACACAGATAAATGCAGGTATAGACACACGCTAACCGGTAGTGCACACAAACACACACACGGCATATATTATACGCGCACACATAAGCACACAAATACACAAAGACATGCAAAGACATACGCAGCTCTCCGCAAAGACACCTCACACCGTGACACAGATCTAGAGAGAGACATCCTACACTATTGATGCTCTCAGAGAGGTAATTCTGTTTCTGTGTGTTTGAAAGAGAAGAAGAGGGGGGGGATAGAAAAGAAAAGTGTAAATCTAATAATTCTTACAGAACAGGGCCTCGGGCGAAGCCCTATAGGATCAAATCCAATTGTGGCTAGATGCACATTAAGCCCTGTCACTCAGTAGCAGCACTACACTGGCTGCCCTTGGAACAGAGACAAATGTTGATGAGACTACTGGTGATGGTAGTAAAGTGGGAGTTTCTCTCTTAGAAGCAAGAGATGAGGAGTGTAAACTCACGCGCGCATGTATGGACAAACACGTGAACGCACACCAAAACAAATGTGCGCACGCGCATACACACACAAAGGATGAAGCAATGCATAAACATGAGCACACACACAATACACTTTGACGCCCCGGCACCAGGCACCGTACCTCAGCCAATCAAACACTGGAAACAAGATTACACCGCACTGGGAGCACTACTGCATGCCAAATCCAACACATACGTGGACACACACTGCAAACACAGAGAGACATGATTCACACTCGCATACAAACACGACACATACCCCGCCCAAAAGCAACGAGTCCCTGTTTGATTAGGTTTTTACCTTTCTGACACAAAAGCTCGTACAGTAACGTACATTAGTAAAAGCATTAACGAGTCTAGTTACTTAAGGTGCTGGACTTTAGCTAATTATCTTAATAACTACACAAGTAATTATCCTTCCCTTCAAAGTCTCTGTCCGCCTCCCAAACGGCGCTCTATCCCTTACACAGTTCACTATATAAGGAAAAGGGTGCCAATTAGGACGCAACCCCATGAAGCCCGGTCCTACAGCTTCCTGTGCAGACTGAAGCATGACATTCACAGATAATAGGCTGATCACCATGCTGCTGCTGTGTTTGTTGAAAGGACATGTGAGAGCCCATACAAGTTGGGTAGTAAAAATCACACTCAAGCATAAGCATTAACACGATCGCACGGGAATGCACACACTCACAGACACACACTTCCACGCACTTGTAATTTGAGAGATAAGGGGGATACTACACATAGGCATTAACACCTTGGACCACTGAATGACTTAAAGATGCTATAGACATATCTGTCTATCTGGGCAAAGCCCTTGCAGAAAGCCAGTGAAATCGCATCAGACTCTTCCCATCAACTCCACCCCGAATTCCATCCTCTCTGGCCGCAGGTACAGCCAGCCAAAAGTAATAACCCACAGTGCAAGAAATTATTTTAATACAAGTGCAATACTTCAGATGTACAATATAGACTTTGAGCACTAAGCACTGTGACATGCAAATACAGGCCCAACCTCACTTCGACATTTTTAGACCCTTTAGACCCGACTTTTTTGTAAATATTTTGTAAATATCTGATCATTTTTTCCGTTTTTTTTTCCTGACATTATTAATGTTTATTCTGAACAACCATGCTGTTTGTAAGGGCAACATCCAAGCCGTTACACCAGAGGTCCAGACCTCTCAACGAGGTATCTTCTGTTCAGATGCAGACTATGGATCGCTACAATATGATGAAAAGAGAGCCATTGGCTCATTTTATTAAAATGCCATGATCTGTTATGATTCAAGACAGTTAACTCCTTTCATTCCATGACATTATCTAATAATAGTTGACTCAAATGCAGTTGTTTGACTGAAGCATGTGGATCCAGAGTGGGCATGATATCAGGCCAACAGCAGTGTGTTTGAATTTATTTACTCACCTGCCAATAATTCTCTGCTGTTCTCTGACATTCAGAGACAGACGCAGCATTCTTTGCAAATTCAACCCCCCGAGCTGACAAGGTACAAATCTGTCATTCTGCCCCTGAACAGGCAGTTAACCCACTGTTCCTAGGCCGTCATTGAAAATAAGAATTTGTTCTTAACTGACTTGCCTAGTTAAATAAAGTTTAAAAAAATAAATAAATCAGGTCATCAAGTGTTCATTAGCTAGCTACTTGCAGCAGACAATTCCAACATGCATAGTAATGTATGATGAATGAAATTATAAAACGTGCATTCGTATTCTTTTGAAGTTGTTTGTTTGGCTTACCTTGGAAACACTCAATTCCTATTTCCCCTCTGTGGTATGTTTAAGCGCTGTGCATAAATATTTATATTCATCTACCTAGAGCCCCTATCCGGCCGAGCTAGTGTTTCACCATAGCAACTGGAGAACGGGCCTATTGGGGGGGAGGAGGAATATATTGGGGGGATAATGTTGAATATTTTCCAGAGTTTGCATGTTTCTCAGTTGAAAGTTGGACTGTTTGTGTGTAAATGTTTATGAAAGAGATGTGGTTTTTAAATATACATTCATTTAAAATGTGCCTCCTCATACCCTTTTCTTCTTGTCACAAATGTTCCTGAGGAGAGATTCCTCTCATCAATGAGTGTCTTGGAACTGCATCATTTTGACATAAACCAAAAAGTGTGTGTGTGTGTGTGCTTCATATGCGTGTGCACTCACGCTCCAGAGCGCATCAAGGTAAAATGCATAAAGCCACTGACATTTCCTATTCCTTCCTAACCCAGGTTGGTGACACATCTGTATGTTGGTGAGATTATGCATTCATCCCCTTCCCCTCCCTCTATAGTTGTCACTATGGTCTCACCTGCTGGCTACCTCCATGCCATCCTATCGACGTATCAGGCAGGGTGATGTCACGCACGTCGAGCCCCAGGCCTTGCCAAGCTCGGCTGCCAGCGGCATGGTGTGTGCGTGCGTGTGTGAGTGCTTCTCTCTCGGTGTGTGTGTGTGTGTGTGTGTGTGTGTGTGTGTGTGTGTATGCGGCGCCACATGCCACTAGGCTAATTAGAGGGCTCTTAACTCTGTCAAAGTCATTTGATGACACTGATGTGGGAGATTGATATTCACGCTTGACTCTCCCGTCCTCTCTCTCCACCTGAGTGCTTGCTGTTGTGTTGTTTACTTCCCTACACAATTAACATCTGATTGTTGATGGTTGGGGACTGGGTGAAGGGGTCTCACTGTGCAACCTGATGATTAGGAGGTTGGAGGAATATGCATCTGGCCTATGTCACCGGCAACTTATTTTTCAAATTGCAAAAAAATACAGGTTAATACTGTGCTCTTTCATTCTGTGGTGAAAAACGATTTTCTCTGAACATGTGGTCCTCAGTTGGTGGAGAAAGGCGCTTGTAACGCCAGGGTAGTGGGTTCGATTCCGGGACCACCCATAAGTAAAATGTATGCACGCATGACTATATGTTGTGTTCGGATAAAAGCATGGCATATAATTGTATTATATCAAATCCACGCAAGCCATTGTAGTGTCTTCGTGAAAATATACATATCATAATACTATATAATGGTTTCCATTGGCTTCATCTGTGTAGTATGATGTGAGAGTAGAGTAAGCCTCTGTCCGCATTCTAAATGGCACCCTATACCCTATGTCGTCCTGTTGTATCCTGTACACGTGACAAATACATTGACTTGATGTAGGGAATAGGGTGCCATTTGGGATGAAACCCCAGTTATAGTTATAGTTGTTGTAATTATAAGAAATCCTGCTATGCCTACCGACGAACCATCAAAAAGGCAAAGCGTCAATACAGGACGAAGATGGAATCGTACTACACCGGCTTTGACGCTCGTCGGATGTGGCAGGGCTTGCAAACTATTACAGACTACAAAAGGAAAGCACAGCCGAGAGCTGCCCAGTGACACAAGCCTACCAGACGAGCTAAATTACTTCTATGCTCGCTTCGAGGCAAGTAACACTGAAACATGCAGGAGAGCATCAGCTGTTCTGGACGACTGTGTGATCACTCTCTCAACAGCCGACATGAGTAATACCTTTAAACAGGTCAACATTCACAAGGCCAGACGGATTACCAGGACATGTACTCAGAGCTTGAGCTGACCAACTGGCAAGTGTCTGCACTGACATTTTCAACCTCTCCCTGTCTGAGTCTGTAATACCAACAATTTTCAGGCAGACCACCATAGTCCCTGTGCCCAAGAACACTAAGGTAACCTGCCTAAATGACTACCGACCCGTAGCACTCACGTCTGTTGCCATGAAGTGCTTTGAACATCTGGTCATGGCTCACATCAACACCATTAAACAGAAACCCTAGACCCACTCCAATTTTCATAAAGCCCAACAGATCTACAGATGATGCATGCTCAGTGTCCTCCTGTACTCCCAGTTCACTCATGATTGCACCGCCAGGCACGTCTCCAACACCATCATTAAGTTTACTGATGACAAAGGCCTGATCACGACAACGACAAGACAGCCCATAGGAGGAGGTCAAAGACCTGACCGTGTGGTGCAAGGACAACAACCTCTCCCTCAATGTGATCAAGAGAAAGGAGATGATTGTGGACTACAGGAAAAGGAGGACCGAGCACGCCCCCATTCTAATCGACGGGGCTGTAGTAGAGCAGGTTGAACGCTTCAAGTTCTTTCGTGTCCACATCACCAACAAACTAACATGGTCCAAGCACACCAAGACAGTCGTGAAGAGGGCACGACAAAACCTATTCACCTTCAGGAGACTGAAAAGATTTGTCATGGGTCCTCAGATCCTCAAAAGGTTCTACAGCTGCACCATCGAGAGCATCCTGACGGGTTGCGTCACTGCCTGGTATGGCAACTGCTCGGCCTCCGACCGCAAAGCACTACAGATTGTCAAAGACTACAGCCACCTTAGTCATAGACTGTTCTCTCTGCTACCGCATGGCAGGAGGTAACAGAGCGCCAAGCTTAGGTCCAAGAGGCTTCTAAACAGCTTCTACCTCCAAGCCATGACTCCCGAACATCTAATCAAATGGCTACCAGACTATTTGCATTGCCCCCTCCCTCTTTTAAGTGACTGCTACTCTGTTATTGTCTAGGCATAGTCACTTTATTAACTCTACCTACATGTACATATTACCTAAATTACCTCGACTAACCCCGGTACCTCCTGTATATAGCCTCGCTATTGTTATTTTACTGCTGCACTTTAACTGTTACTTTTACTTCCTACTTTTTGTATTTCTCTTAAAACTGCATTGTTAGTTCAGGGCTTGTAAGTAAGCATTTCACTTTAAGGTCTACATCTGTTGTATACTGGGCATGTGAAACATAACATTTGATTTCAGGGATATGTCTATGCCAGTTGTCATTTTCTGTAGAGCCACAGCTCCCCTATGTGAACAGTCTTAGAATGACACCCCATTTGAACAAAAATGATTTACCCTTGGAAATCCCCAATATCCCATGCCTCCACAAACACAATGCTTTTAGATTTGCGGGAAGTAGTGAACGAGTGCACACTTCAGGTGATATTATTGGGACAAAGTCTGTTTGAATGAGCATCCTGACTCCATTCTTCCTTGAAGTTTTCACCGATCTCCAAATATTTGGAATTGTGAAAGCTAGTAAAGCCATTGCCTCCAACTACTATATGCACTCACCTGACAAAGTCTTCTTAGAAGTCAAAACAATATTGATTTGGGTGCATTAACAAAGCACTGGGGGACCTGCAATATTCCGCATAAGGGCCGCTCATTCCTTTTACTCCCCCTACTGTATTAGATAGTATAATAGTCAGGTAAGCAAGCATCGTAAGCAAGCATCGTCTTGTCATCTGCGGCAGTGGGTCTTCCAGAGCTGCCGGTCCTCCATTGCAGACACAATCTCATCCTTGTTCAGTCCGATGTCGCTCCTGAGCGGTTCCATATGTGATCTCTGACCGTCAAAACTGCTGAAAGAGGCATGGCATGAGGAGTGTGTACAGTGCTGTTGAAATATAGATTGTATCATATTAAGAGATGACTTTGCTCGTAGTGATTTTACATCCTGGTCTTTTTATTATCTGTGTCTTGATAAAAAGGAAGGACAGTCCCAAGCAATAGGCCTGATGATAAAAACTAAAAATGAAATTATCCAAAACTACCCAATGCTACCCAGAAAAAGAACTTACTATAAAAGAATGTTATGAAGTTTACAAGCTAAACCATCAAATTAACCAGAAGTAACTAAGAAAAAAACGCAACCCAAGGATTCACCACAAAATGAGCCAATAACCACTAGAAACTCTTACATGATTCTCCAAATATAAAGTAATACTTTACAATAAATAACAGGCACATCTTCCTAAGTCTACAATAAAAGGTCCTAGAAGTAAGTAACAGTCACAATCCTGTTGTAAAAAATAAACTTTTAACCATTTTTTTTCAATAAACTTTCAAACCACAGGCACAAACAAATCCAAGTATAAAATAATCTGGGCAGCAAGATTTTTGGTTTCTTGAGAACAACGCACTTTTGGTTTCCATAACAACAAAATACTTCCCAACATGTGAGCATCTGAATTATACAGATATATATACACACACACAAACATACAGTGGGGCAAAAATGTATTTAGTCAGCCACCAATTGTGCAAGTTCTCCCACTTTAAAAAGATGAGGCCTGTAAATTTCATCATAGGTACACTTCAACTATGACAGACAAAATTAGATTTTTTTTCTCCAGAAAATCACATTGTAGGATTTTTTATGAATTTATTAGCAAATTATGGTGGAAAATAAGTATTTGGTCACCTACAAACAAGCAAGATTTCTGGCTCTCACAGACCTGTAACTTCTTCTATAAGAGGCTCCTCTGTCCTCCACTCGTTACCTGTATTAATGGCACCTGTTTGAACTTGTTATCAGTATAAAAGATACCTGTCCACAACCTCAAACAGTCACACTCCAAACTCCACTATGGCCAAGACCAAAGAGCTGTCAAAGGACACCAGAAACAAAATTGTAGACCCGCACCAGGCTGGGAAGACTGAATCTGCAATAGGTAAGCAGCTTGGTTTGAAGAAATCAACTGTGGGAGCAATTTTTTGGAAATGGAAGACATACAAGACCACTGATAATCTCCCTCGATCTGGGGCTCCACGCACGATCTCACCCCGTGGGGTCATAATGATCACAAGAACGGTGAGCAAAAATCCCAGAACCACACGGGGGGACCTAGTGAATGACCTGCAGAGAGCTGGGACCAAAGTAACAAAGCCTACCATCAGTAACACACTACGCCGCCAGGGACTCAAATCCTGCAGTGCTAGACGTGTCCCCCTGCTTAAGCCAGTACATGTCCAGGCCCGTCTGAAGTTTGCTAGAGAGCATTTGGATGATCCAGAAGAAGATTTGGAGAATGTCATATGGTCAGATGAAACCAAAATATAACTTTTTGGTAAAAACTCAACTCGTCGTGTTTGGAGGACAAAGAATGCTGAGTTGCATCCAAAAAACACCATACCTACTGTGAAGAATGGGGGTGGAAACATCATGCTTTGGGGCTGTTTTTCTGCAAAGGGACCAGGACGACTGATCCGTGTAAAGGAAAGAATGAATGGGGCCATGTATCGTGAGATTTTGAGTGAAAACCTCCTTCCATCAACAAGGGCATTGAAGATGAAACGTGGTTGGGTCTTTCAGCATGACAATGATCCCAAACACACCGCCCGGGCAACGAAGGAGTGGCTTCGTAAGAAGCATTTCAAGGTCCCGGAGTGGCCTAGCCAGTCTCCAGATCGCAACCCCATAGAAAATCTTTGGAGGGAGTTGAAATTCCGTGTTACCCAGCAACAGCCCCAAAACATCACTGCTCTAGAGGAGATCTGCATGGAGGAATGGGCCAAAATACCAGCAAGTGTGTGAAAACCTTGTGAAGACTTACAGAAAACGTTTGACCTCCGTCATTGCCAACAAAGGGTATATAACAAAGTATTGAGATAAACTTTTGTTATTGACCAAATACTTATTTTCCACCATAATTTGCAAATAAATTCATAATAAAATCCTACAATGTGATTTTCTGGATTTTTTCCCCTCATTTTGTCTGTCATAGTTGAAGTGTGAAAATTACAGGCCTCTCTCATATTTTTCAGTGGGAGAACTTGCACAATAATATATATATATATATATATTACACACACGGTGGGGCAAAAAATTATACACACACACAGCCTTCGGAAAGCATTCAGAACCCTTTACTTTCTTCACGTTACGCTACAGCCTTATTCTAAAATTGATTTTTTTAAATACAGGTTTTTAGAGAATTTTTTTTTAAAACGTATTTACATAAATATTCAGACCTTTGCTATGAGACTTGAAATTGAGCTTAGGTGCATCCTGTTTCCATTGACCATCCTTGAGATGTTTCTACAAATTGATTGCTTGTCCACCTGTGGTAAATTAAATTGATTGGACATGATTTGGAAAGGCACACACCTGTCTATATAAGGTCTCACAGTTGACAGTGCATGTCAGAGCAAAAACCAAGCCATGGGGTGGAAGGGACTGTCCGTAGAGCTCCGAGACAGGATTGTGTTGAGGCCCAGATCTGGGTACCAAAAAATGTCTGCAGCATTGAAGGTCCCCAAGAACACAGTGGCCTCCATCATTCTTAAATGGAATAAGTTTGGAACCACCAAGAATTCCTAGAGCTGGCCACCCAGCCAAACTGAGCAAAAAAGGGCGAGAAGGGCCTTGGTCAGGGAGGTGACCAAGAAGCCGGTGGTCACTCTGACAGAGCTCTAGAGTTCCTCTGTGGAGATCGGAGAACCTTCCAGAAGGACAACCATCTCTGCAGCACTCTACCAATCAGGCCTTTATGTTAGAGTGACCAGACGGAAGCCACTCCTCAGTAAAAGGCACATGACAGCGCGCTAGGAGTTTGCCAAAAGGCACCTAAAGACTCTCAGACCATGTGAAACAAGATTCTCTGGTCTGATAAAACCAAGATTTAACTCTTTGGCCTGAATGCCAAGTGTCACATCTGGAGGAAACCTGGCACCATCCCTACAGCGAAGCATGGTGGTAGCAGCATTATGCTGTGGGGATGTTTTTCGGTGGTAGGGCCTGGAAGACTAGTCAGGATCGAGGCAAAAATGAACAGAGCAGAACAGAGAGATCCTTGATGAAAATCTGCTCCAGAGCGCTCAGGACCTCAGACTGGAGTGAAGGTTCACATTCCAATAGGACAACGACCCTAAACACACAGCCAAGACAACACAGTAGTGGCTTTGGGAGAAGTCTCTGAATGTCATTGAGTGGCCCAGCCAGTGCCCGGACTTGTACCCGATCGAACAACTCCGGAGAGACCTGAAAATAGCTGTGTAGCAACACTCCCCCATCCAACCTGACAGAGCTGGAGAAGATCTGCAGAGAACGGGAGAAACTCCCCAAATACAGGTGTGACAGATTTGTAGTGTCATATCCAAGAAGACTCGAGGCTAAAATCGCTGCCAAAAGGTGCTTTACCAAAGTACTGAGTAAAGGGTCTGAATACTTAGGTAAAATGTGATATCAGTTTTTATTTTTTATAAATTAGCAAACATTTCTAAAAACCTGTTTTTGCCTTGTCATTATGGGGTATTGTGTGTAGATGAGGTGGAAAAAAACAATTTAATACAGTTTAGAATAAGGCTGTAACCTCACAAAAAGTCAAGGGGTCTGAATACTTTCCAAAGGCACTCAATCATATAAATATGTACGAACAAAATATACTAAAACTATCGTTAAAAAAAAATATAACAAAATAACTAATGCCAAAGGGAAGCTTATATTTAGAAACTTCAATAACTTAAAGAAAATACAAAAACTGTAAAAGGAAAAGAAAAAAACATTTTACACCGCTAAGGATTTTTACACTCGTCTTATTTTCACAGAACTTGGAAATACCACACCGTAGTGCTTACATAATTCACCAAAAAGTATAAATACTAGTAAGAAAAGCCATTGTACAGTACCAATTTCTTTCAATCTACACAATAAGTTAGTGTGTCAGACAAATATTGCAGTTATTTACAGTTAACTTTAAAACATAGTAGGTAGTTTTGGGTGGAAATAAATGGCATAAGGTTAGATGAGTGAGGTGAGGAAGAAGCAGCCCATCTTGGCAGTGGCATGGTCATAGGGAATAGAGGAGGATCATGGCAGCAGTCTTGCAGCACAGTCATGGGGTCATGTTCCTTATGGAACACAACAGGAAACATATCAAAACTGTTTTGAAAGAAAACGGAAATGAGCGTTTCTTTTTGGGTAAGTCCATTAAACCCACCCTGTTTCAATTAGTTTTCAATTAGAACACGACCTTGGAGAAAGGTTGATAGGAGGGGAACTCGGGCACATTCATTAAAGCAGCAGCCGTCAGACCAGCGGGCGGGGGCTGACGAGGAAGGAGGCACCATATCAAGCCAAGGGGGTAGCCAGGCACCTGGTAAACACAGTCAGCATAGAACTCTGGAAAGACTGACGAAGAGGAGAAGGAGAGTATGCCAGACTCCGGTACAGGACAAGGCCATGAGCAGTAATTCAGGGGGTTGGGTGTCTGTGTGTAATGGGGAGAGTGTGTGTGTGTGTGTGTGTGTGTGTGTGTGTGTGTGTGCGTTAGTCCACGTCACTCATGTCGCTGACAGGTTCATCCTGAACGATGCTAAGATGGTTCATGGCACGTTTGAAGGCCGTCTGAACAGCCTTACGGATGCTGGACGTTCTGCCCTCCATCATCTTGATCTTGTCGATGGTCTTGTCAATCCCCAGTGGGACCATCTTAGACTTAGGAAGCCATTGCCTGAGAAGAGTGAAATCAAATTCACAGTTACATTTCTTCTGATACAAATCTGCAAAAATGTAAAACTTCTAATACAAATTTGAGTTCTCTGTGTTGTCTGTTGGTTGTGTATTCGCAGCATGTATTGAAATAACACTTAATGTCCATGCATGTTACGATAAAAAGAAAATGTCCCTTTCATAGCATTTAATATTGGAGAAGTCTCACCAGCTGCGTTTGTTGTCAAAGAAAAGAACGAGGAAGAGTTTTTCTTCGTTCTTGTACTGCATCCGTTCTCCGACCCGGAGGACGTCAAGGGGGGGCATGGGGATAGACACCCCGTTGTGCTGGCACCCCACCCGGGGCATGTGGGGGTCGACAATCTAACATGGTAGAAGAGGTGTACCAGGGTTACTAGGGAGTGGTGTCTGGAGTGTTATGACACAGTATACTTGCATACACACAGACATGCATTGCACACACATGCGCAAACACACATGCTCAAATACATAGCTGATGCTTGTGATGAATAGGTGCATCCACTAAGGTAAAAATCAGACCTGTTTGACAATGGCGCCATCTAGAGGACTTGAAAGATATGGACCTAGGTTTTACTCTACCATGAAAGGCAAAACATTGTAGGGTGTGTGGGTGTGTTACCTTACAAACATCTAGAGTGTGTGAACATCCCTTTGAACACAATTTGAACAGGGCCTAAAATTAACACCCACCAAATGCAGGTAGATTTTGGCATTGGCGGGTCTGAATTTCTAATTCACCAGCCACATTGGTCAAAAATATATGCATTGGCACATACGCGAGTAGGGTTTTATAACATTGGACATTCACATTGCTTTGTTCACAAATTAGGTTGTTTTTTCAATGTTTGAGTTTGCTTCCACTGCAAGCGAAGAAGAGACAGTCAGCCTCAACTAGTCAGATTCTCACAGGCACACTAGAATCGATTCCTCGACTCCTTGCCCATCGACTCCCGTTGCAGACTCCCATTTAGCGGAATCGACTCCACGACTCCTAAGATTCAGTATTTTTTAAGGGAGGAAACTAGTTTGCCGTAGACTACTTCCAAGAACACAAACTCTTGCATCTATCACAGCAAAGAAAGAGCGAGCTAACGAGTGAGGGTGAGAGAGGGAATGGGCATAGTCAGGTATAGGTAGACATGTCGGCCACCAGGCATAGTCAGAACCATGCATCGGTAATCAAAAGATGTGCAGGCTATCAGTGGCGACCCGTCATTCAGGGCACGTTTTGGCATGTTATTCTGGCATTTATATCAGTTTGCAAACAATGAAAAAAAGTGTATATATATTATACACACACAAACATCGACTATTTTTTGCTTTCTTGAGTAATGCAGCTCCAAAATGCATTGGCCATAAACATCACACAGCAAGTTGGAAATCTCAAATTCAACAATGAGTGGTTTGGAAGGAATCAGTGACTAACTGCAAGCATTGCAACGCAATAACTAGCCTGCTATTAAGTGGAACGGATGTGTGGTCCAAGTCTGGGTTTAACAGAAGTATTCACACCCCTTAGTCAATACTTTGTACAAGCACCTTTGACAGTGATTACAGCGGAGTCTTTGTGGGTAAGTTAGAAAGAATTTACTACACCTGGATTGCACAACATTTGGCCATTATTATTTATATAGAAAAATGATTTAAGCTCTGTCAAATTTGCTTGTTGATCATCGCTAGTCAACCATTTTTCAGGTCTTTCCATAGATTTTCAAGTAGATTTAGGTCAAAACTGTAACTCGGCCAATTCGGGAACATTCATTGTTTTCTTGATAAGCAGTTCCTGTGTAGATTTGGCCTTGTGGTTTAGGTTTTAGGACAATAACCGAAAACACAAGGTCATCTCCCAGTGTCTGGTGGAAAGCAGACTGAATCAGGTTTTCCTCTAGGATTTTACCTGTGCTTAGCTACATTCCATTTATTTTATCTTGAAAAACTCTCCAGTCCTTAATGATTACAAGCATAAGATGATGCAGTCACCACTATGCTTGAAAATATGAAGTGGTACTCAGTAATGTGTTGTATTGAATTTGGCCCAAACATAACACTTTGTATTCAAGTGTTCTGTTTGTGTTTAATATTGTGTTTAATAAAAAGTTAATTTCTTT
This sequence comes from Oncorhynchus kisutch, assembly GCF_002021735.2. Taxonomy (NCBI): domain Eukaryota; kingdom Metazoa; phylum Chordata; class Actinopteri; order Salmoniformes; family Salmonidae; genus Oncorhynchus; species Oncorhynchus kisutch. Next base: position 17,982,300 of record NC_034192.2, read on the forward strand.
GCCACATTTTTTGCAGTATTACTTTAGTGCCTTGTTACAAACAGGATGCATGTTTAGGAATATTTTTATTCTGTACAGGCTTCCTTCTTTTCACTGTGAATTCATTCAATATTGTGGAGTAACTACAACGTTGAACCATCCTCCGTTTTGTCCTATCACAGCCACTGTTTTAAAAAGTCACCATTGGCCTCATGTTGAAATCGCTGAGCGGTTTCCTTTCTCTTCGGCAACTGAGTTAGGAAGGATGCCTGTATCTTTGTACTTGGTGAAATGATTCAGTACACTTTGGATAGTGTATCAATACACCCAGTCACTACAAAAGGGATATTCAATGTCAGCTTTTTTTATTTGTACCCACCTACCAGTAAGTACCCTTCTTTGCAAGGCATTGGAAAAACCTCCCTGGTCTTTGTGGTTGAATCTGTGTTTAGAATTCACTGCACAACCTTACAGATAATTGTATGTTTGGGGTATATAGATTAACATGATTTTTTTATGAATACCTAAAAACACTCCCATACAACTTATTATGTGACTTGTTCAGCATTTTGTTTTTACTCCTGAACCTATTTAGGCTCGCCATAACAAAAGGGGTTGAATACTTATTGACTCAAGACATTTCAGCTTTTCATCCGTAAAAAAAATTAAATAATAAATAAATATATATATATATATTTTTTTAACAACATTATTCCACTTGGACATTATGGGGTATTGCGTGTAGGCCAGTGACCAACAAATCTCAATTTAACCCATTTTAAATTCAGGCTGAAACACAACAAAATGTGGAAAAGGTCAACGGGTGTGAATAGTTTCTGAAGGCACTGTATACATTTGGCAGCCAAAATTGAGTTCAGTGTAGCCTATTATAGTCTAGACATGACGATGAAATATCTTCATGCCTAGAATAAAAACCTCAAAGCTTCCGTCAGGAGTCAATTAAATCTGAAAAAATAAAGAACTACAGGGGGCAGTTTGGAATAATCCTGTGTAAATCGCCTTCTGGAATAACGCACAAGCTTGGATAATAATTACATAACCAACACTCTGGTAATACCCGTCTGAATAGCGCTATAAACATGGCAAAGAATGGCCTTATCAGCGTAGGATGAGCAGCATCATCACATGGGATGCGTTAAGGCTGCGCACAGCAGAACGATCACTGAAATATTCTAGTTCGTACACATCACCTTCTATATTCAAACAAAATAGGACTTTTACAGGCTAAGTTAATGAACAAATGGGCCGCATCATGTTCATGTCAGTCCTCTAGAACGCAAATGTAGCCTTCCTATTAGGACGCTGCAATAATGAGGTGGTGTGTACGTCTGTTTCAGTTCCTTTTGGGAGTCTAACAGTTCGTGCATATATTATGAGGACGTTGTGACATTTTTTTTGTTCATTTTGGACTTCGGCAAGGTTTTTTTTTTTTACGGCTGTTCGAGCACACAAACATTTTTCATGAGGCAAGCCGAATTCGGTAGCCGAAGTCTAGTTTTTCAAGCAACGGTCTTTTAAGGAAGTATGTGAGCACACTCGTTGGGTTCGCCTAGCATGCTGATGACTTACGCCACATGTGACGACTTGAGTGGCTCCATTACCATGGTAAGCTTAAAGGGGCAGCTGAACACTTGTCTCATCTGTGATATTTTGGTTAAAAGACTTCAGGTCACAAAATATTAAATTGAGCAATATACCACATTACTTCTTATTAGTAATAGATTCCTTGATTTAGAAACATTACTAAGCATGCGTATCCATTTAGATGTGTTTTTTTGTTGTATTTAAAGCACAAAAAAATATATTTTGACTCCTAAAAAAATCTGAGTGGCTGGTGGACAAAAAAGTTAGTTGTAGGCCCTGGTAGCAAGCACAGAAGTAAGAATGAGATAGTCAGGTGTCATACATATGCTCACTGTCACTCACCAAGGCAGGATAGGAAGGGTATCCGCTACATTTTGCCCAAACTAGCTTTAGAGGTTCCAGAACAACTGTTGCAGCACTAGCAGGCATCCAAATATTGCTATTGCCAACTTCTATGGATGCAGGAATAACAACAATCAAGTTAGGAGGGGTTCACTGTAAATAGAGCAAAACACTTCCAGAGCCATGCTAATAGTGACAGCATCAACACACAGGTTAAATACATCACAACTCACTGAAAAATGTGACATTACAAAGAGAATACAATTTGTAGACTGTAAATCATGAATATAATTGCTTTAAGTTATGTTTACATAGCCTGCATCGTAGCATACTACTGAGGAAAACTCTGGGTTCTGGTTATATCCTAATGCTAGAGTCAAAGAGTTTTGGGGCACATTTTGAGGTACTGTGCTTTTACCGGTATTTCCAGCATTGTCCACTAGTGTTGCTGGAGGTAGGAAATCCTAGGAAATGTTCTGTAGACATAAACTGTCTCCAATCAATCAATCGTCTGTTTGTGCGTGTGTGTTTGGCAGGAGGGATTGCTTAAGCCAGGGGAGGAGTAGCTCTGCGAATCTTAAAATCACACAAAACCTATTATTTTGCAGAGAATACTATTTGTAGAGCAGTGATTCTACACCTCTTTTTTGCTCAAGCTGATCCTCTCCAACAGACTTGGAAGTTGTAGCTAAAAAATGGTCAATTATGGGGCAGTAAAAGGGGAGAGTCAATTAAACCAACCATGGAAGTATATTGTTGAAAATTTGGGGTGTTGCCCAGACCGGGACTCGAACCTGGATCCAGCGACTGTCAATGGCTTCCCATGGCTTAGGCGATCCCCCCCCCCACCAAACAAGACATTGATTGATTGATTGGAGACAGTTTGTATCAATTAAATAACATTTCCTAGGATGATCTACCTGCAGCAACCCATGCGGATCAAGCTGGAAATACCAGTAAAGGAACAGTACCTCAAAAGCTGCCCCTATAGCAATACATCTACTCCACTGGCTCCCAGTCAGACCTCATCTGATACAATACACACTACCCTCCGCAGTCTCCACTTTACTGTACGATGAACATCAAGACAGAAAATTTACCGGCGGCAATCCTAGCAGCTCTGGCAAAGTTCCCGGTTTCTATACAGGCAATGAGGTCGTTCTTATCATCCACAGTGTTTCTTCGGACCAGGGCCGGTTTGCCTTTACCACATGCTGGAAGACTGAGGGTGCTGCTGAAATCAGGAAAAGACATCCACACTGTATGTGAGTCAGACTGCCATATACATGAAACACTATAGAGAAATTACCAGACTACATAGTTGAAGTACCACCAACCATGTTCAGCAGTGAAAAATGCACCACCTAGCCTGTTGTTATGAGATGTCTTTAACTACACAAGTCAGAACAAATTCTTATTTACAATGACGGCTTACGTTTGATTGAGCCTGCCTGTGTTTCCACACTTGGGACTATTCTAGTGGTTCCATTGAGCCAAGCGGGCTCAATCAAGCTCAGTTTAAATTCTATTTGAACACAGGTCTGTTGAGGCATATGCATGTACCTACCTGGTGCTGCCCAGCAGACTACCACTAGATGAGATGCTGGACTCAGAGGCACAGCGTCTCCTGGTTTCTAGAGGCCTGCTGTCACTTAGCTCCTTCTCTTCATCAATTACCTCCTCCATCGCAAAACCATTAGACAGGCCTGAGGCGGGTAACACAGAGCAGTACAGTAATCAGTATACTATACATAAACCAACTATAGCATAGACCTACAACATTAGGACCTTTTAATCATAAAGAGTCTCAGAGTAGGGATGCTGATCTTAGATCAGTTTAGCATTTTAGATTATAATTAATAAGATTACATGGACAAGGGGAACCTAATCTCTTATTTCACAAGTCTGAAGATCATTTTCTACTTCATGCTCGATTTAAGAGTCCCATTAAGATAAGTACTTTATTTTCTGACAAGTGAGAAGAACCCCATTTACCTGTGTTAATGTGTTTGACAGGGGACTCTTCCTCCCTGTCTCCACCCCCCTCGCTGTACACCCCACGTGGACTGTGGCTCCTCTTCCTAGTCCTTGGGTGGAGGAGGGTCTCCAGCCTGGGGATCATTACCGACAGGAAGGTCTTGGTGCCCAGCTGAGGGCACCCTGTCTGGGCTTCGTCTCCTTCTCTCCCCCCCTGGTTCTTCCCAGGGCTAGAGGTCTTGGACTTCCTGAAGAGCACGGCAGTGCGGCGGTTGACAGTCGTCCCCGAGGGTTGGGCCAGGGTGGAGGTGGCCACCACACTCACGTCCCCCTTTGAAAGAAGCAGGGGGTTTTGGGAGTCGGAGTGGCCATTGAGAAGGGTAGTGGTGGAGGAAGCGTTGTTGGGTTTCTCCCGGTCAAATATGACCTGTCCGTGGGTCTTGCTGTCCGGGGTGTGGATGGGTTTGAGGGTAGGGGGTTCTAAGTTACTCTCGAAGTGCAGGAGAGGAGTTAGGGAGTCAGAGGGTTCCAATTTGGGAGGTAATGATTTGTCCCCTGTTGAAGAATACAGTTATAAAAATACATAGAAAGCATAACATTATATAGATCACAATGATCACAATAAAAACACCAGAACCATTCCTAAAGCACATCATCCTCAGGGTGAAGACTTATTACAAGAATTCAATACAAATCATCTTGCCTTCTACAACTTCTTATGGCTGCAGGGGCACTATTGAGTAGCTTGGATGAAAGGTGCCCAGAGTAAACGGCCTGCTCCTCAGTCTCAGTTGCTAATATATGCATATTTGTATTAGTATTGGATAGAAAACACTCTGAAGTTTCTAAAACTGTTTGAATGTCTGTGAGTATAACAGAACTCATATGGCAGGCAAAAACCTGAGAAGAAATCCAAACAGGAAGTGAGAAATCTGAGGTTGGTGGATTTTCAAACCAGGCCCAATTGAATTCACATTGGGATATGAATGAAGATGCACTTCCTATGGCTTCCACTAGATGTCAACCATCTTTAGAAACTTGAATGAGGATTCTACTGTGTTCTGGGACTGAATGAGAGCTGAATGAGTCAGCTTACTGGCAGAGAGCCATTTCCTGGTCACGCACATTCCACATGATATCGACTCCTCCTCGAGACACAAAAGAATTCTCCTGTTGGAACTTTATTGAAGATTTATGATAAAAACATCCCAATGATTGATTCTGTACTTAGTTCGAAATATTTCTTTGACCTGTAATATAACTTTTTGGTTATATGGGGATATCTGAGTGCTTGGCCAATGTCAGGTCCTTCCTCTCCCATCCTGACACTGAAAACCTCATACATGCATTAATCTCCTCCCGTCTTGACTACTGCAACTCACTACTCTCCGGCATCAACTCACATCACCCGTGAACTCCAATGTCTCTCAACGAATGAATTACAAGATCCTCCTTCTGACCTACAAAGCCCTTCACCACCCTGCCCCCCTTTACCTCTCAGACTTTCTCCACTACCAAACTACACACGCAATCCGTTCCACCACAGCTGGCCACCTTGCCATTCCAGTTCAAAACTCCAGCTTCCAAGATAACGCCTTCTCTCCTAAAGGCACACCCCCCTCCTTTATGGGCAAATATTATATAATAAACCATTATGTCAAAGTAAACTTGGAGTCACGCGATGTTGTGCTACGTCGTACTACCACCACGACATGGAAAAGCATAGGTCGATGTTGGATGTTGATGAGCTTGATGCAAAATTCCAACAAATAGAGGGTTTTATTTGAATGCTGGTGACATGATCGATGCACACCAAAACCAGATTGCGCAAGTTTTCTATATAAAATTGCAACCGTTTTAGTGACAAAACCGTCAGTCGATTTTAAAATGCGATGGAAACACATTGAACTGTAGATTTCTATTTGGTAGATGAAAAGTGCAGATTTTCTTTTATACAGATTTTACAATATTTGCATGACAATCTGTCACAAATTGGATGGAAGCCTAGCTACTGACATCCTGAAGAGAGCGCTATCCTGCCGGAAGCCATAGTTATCACAACAGAGGCCCCAAGTAATCCAGAACAGTGCTGCCAGGGTCCTGACCAGGACCAAGAAGTCACACCAAATCACACCGATCCTGGCCCAAGTTCACTGGCTACCGGGCAACTACAGGATCAACTTCAAAATTATATTTAAAGCCTTGAATGGATTAAGCCCCATTCAAGGCTTCAAGGCACGGGAGCAGAAGGTTCCCATACCCCTCTATGTAATGCTCTCCCTGACCATCAGAGCTGCTTCATCAATTAGAACTTTTAAAAATGGGCCTTAAAATATGTTGTACATTTTAAATGTGTATATAACATAAAATGTAAAAATCCAAAACCATGTAATGAAAAGCGCTATACAAATTAAATGTACTATTATAATAATAACATATTGGGTTCCCCAATAAAGTAACAACTTGAAAAAACCCACCCTCATTATCAGGACTCTGTCCATTGGTCTTCACACCCTCTGCCTCCCCAGCTTTACTCCTTTCTGACTGGGAGGAAGAACAATGCGAATGGGAGTGGTGGGACACCCTCCTCAGGCCGAAGCTCATCTCGCTGCGCACGTCGTTGATGGTCTTCTTGAGCAGCTTGAGGCGTTTGGAGCGTGACGGGCTGGACTTCATGGAGTACGTCAGGTCCAGTTTCTCCAGCAGCTCTTTCAGCTGCTCCTCCAGAGGCATGTGCTGCCGGTTGGCTGGGACCAATAACTGGTCCACTGGGGAAAGGACACCAAGATAACACTGTCATTGGGAGACATTTGCTTGATGTTAACTTAAACACAGAGTAGCCTAGGTAAGTAGAATTATATTGAGGATCCAGATTAAGCAAACTGCTAGACAAAAATTCTCAAGAGCATCTCATTTAAAAGTGCTTCTTAGACCAGGAATATGCTTTATTAATTTGGATCTTTGCAAACACTGCAGTCTGTTCCAGTATTCTATATTGACTGATTTATCCATTTTATATATATATATATATATATATAAAAAACTCTTTGACTCGCTAGGCCTTTACCGTCCTCCCAGGAAAACGGTGGAGGCGCTTCGATCTTGGGCGGTTCGGGCAGGTGCATCCCGCTGTCCTTCTCGAAGCCGATTCGTTCCACATCCCGCCGCGTCTTCCTGATCAAAGCCCCACCTTGGTCTCGGAGACGGGCGGCCGCCCGGTGGAAGAAGGTGTCCTTACAGTTGTACTTCATGCAGTTGAAGATGATGAGATTGAAGTCAGACTCAAAGTCATCCAGGTTGCTGTAGGCCTGGTCGTCGATGCGTTTCCTCATAGTGGAGAAATCCATGGGGTTCTTGATGTGGTCAAGGTAGTCAGGCACCTACAGGTTTAATGATAGACAGAGATACAAAAACATCTGATAGTCGGCACCTACAGGGCATTGAGATATAAATCTACTATAGTAAACAAAATAAGGTCATTCAAGTTCAAATATATGTATTTTTTAATAAATTAAAACCGTGAAAGGGCATAAGCAGCATCTCAACTCTAGTCTGGCTGACACCAGACTCCTGACTTCAAAGACTATTTGATGTTAGGGTTAATGAAGTTGATAATGATGGGGACTGTGCCTTTACTGCTTGGTTCTGTGTATTTATGCCTCAAACACCCACATGTGCAGCCCCAGAGCAGCGCCCCCTGACATTATAACCACTGGATTTATAAATCCAAACAACAAGAGGTTTAAACTCACTGGGGGGGGTGAGAGAACCAATAAAAGCTTGATCAATTTCTGGCCGAATCTTACATTATCAAACGGACTCCTGTCCAGACCAGTGTCTCTCCCTCGCTGTGTACCAGAATACCTCAACTCTCCAACATCTCAGGTTGTATGTAGATGTTATAGTAAGTGCTGCTCTCCTATGGTAAGTCAGCCTTACCTCTTTAATGTCGACAGGCTGGGCAAAGATCAAGGACTGGTCTCTCTCTTGTAGTTGTTCCAGCACAGACCTGAGCAGGATACTGAAGGGAGTCAGCTGGACCTCTAACAGGCTCTGCTGCAGCTTCATCTGAGGACACACAGGGGACCGTTAGCATCATTATATACTGTATATGGCTGCTGAACCATGGAGGGGGAGAGAGAGGGGGGAGGAGCTGCAGCTCCAATTCATACTATACTACCAATTGTCTTATAGTTGGCTTGTGAGCTATATTTATGTATTGTTGGCTTGCAGGGACAGCTACAGTTATCTAACCTACCTCTTCTCTCTTAAGTTTCTCCCTCTTGCGTATGAGCTCCAGCAATAGCCTGGCTCTCTCCAGGTCATGTCTTAGACAATGCCACTCCTTGAGCTGCTCCTTCAGAGCCCGGCTCTCCTCCTCACTCTCCTTCTGTGGTTGGAATCACACAGGACTTATAAAACATTGCAGACATGTACAGTTAAAAAATAATATCACCAACATTAGGGTTAGAAAACAGTGGAATTGTAATCATGCAAGGAGAACAGTGGAGCTCTCATTTATACAATCATATGCCTCTGGGCAGTTTTGGCCTGTTCTTTGACACTGCTATGGTAATAAGGAGAGGGGTATCTTATAATGATAGGAGTGTGAGAGGGAATTGAGTGTACCAGCCAGGGGATGAGAATTGTGTCAGAAACAGGGGGACAAGAGTCTAACTGACCGGCTGTGCAGCATGGGTCTTCTGATGGGACTGTTGGCTGGACTGTAGTCGTCTGATGAGGGGTACTCCGTTCCTCGCCTGTCTCTTTAGAGTCCAGTAGTTTAGAGCCAGCTCCACAAACACCTTCTTTTTCTGCATAGACACCCGGTTGAGGATGGTGTTTAACCTGGGAACAGATGGAGAAGATATTAACGATATAAAAGAAAATGCTTATTGAAGTAATGTCCATGTCTGAAATTGAATGACATGTTTTTTCACTTTAAGTCCTGACCTCTTTTACTATAGATTAAAAAATCTACTTGCCCCTCAGATTTGTTCTTATCAGACAAATATAGATAGTTTTTTCATAATTACACAAAAAGCTATGAGCATGCTTTGTAATGTTTCTAAAATAATACATTTCTTACTAGTAAGAGGTGATGTGGTATATTGCTCAGTGTTATTTCATTATTTGTGACCTGAGTCTTTTAACCAATATATCACAGATGAGACAAAAATGTTAATCTATCCCTATAAGGGTGGTAGGTTACCATGGCAACAAGAACGCCATTTGAGTCCAGTGTGCCTGTGAGAGAATCTGACTAGTAGCTGATGCGTCTTTGCTAGCAGTTGAAACAAACTCAAACATTGAAAAACAACTTAACTTGTGAACAAGGTGGGGAGGAAGATTATATAAGATACTGTTTGAAGAGGTAGGGCTTCAGATGTTTTCAGGAAGATGGGCAGGGACTCTGCCCGGATAAGTTGCAGGGGTTTGATGGCACAAGCGGGGAGCCCTGCCCAACCGCGAGTTTGCCCCCTGTCTGATTCTCTATTTTTGCTATTTTTTTTACACTGAATTATCAGATCTTCAACCAAAACCTAATATTAATATCAACAGCACGCATTTGGTTGCAGTCATTGCAGCTAAAGGTGGCACAACCCGTTGAGTGGAAGAGGGACATTGGGTATTGCATAATTTTGTTATTTAAATAAATGAAATAATTATCAACATTTTGTCATTTCATATTAGGTTTTGGTTAAATCTAATAGCATTCACTGTAAAAAATTTTAAAAAATGACAGAAAATACTTTTCACGTCACTGTATGTTGTGTATTGTCACATTTACTGATACGTCTGATCATCTGCAAATTATGAAAATTATGCTTAGATGAATGGTGAGTGAATCTACCTTTGGGGAGGAAAGCTAGGCACGGCCACGGGTGGGACCTCTTCCTCTGGCTCCACCTTCTTGCTCTTCCTCTTCCTGCCTTTCGTCAGTGCATTGGCGCCCCTCATCTTCTCCCCTTTCAGAGGGGAACACAATCCATTTTGGGGTTTGGCGTCCTCGTAGATGGTGAGAGGTCGTCTGACCGAGCTGTTGGGGGTGTGAGCCCCACAGTAAGCAGTCTTCTTCACCGAAAACGTTGGCTCGCCGGTCTCTGTAAACTCCTTGATTGGTTCCATCTTCATAAAGAGTCCTGCTTTCTGAGCACAGCTGACGTGGAAGGCTGTGTAGCAGTTAGCCTTGTGACACTGGATACAGGCCCCCACCCCCTTCTCCTTACAGAGGTAGCAGGTGAGCTTCCAGCGAGCGGACGGTATGTTGCGGACTCCGTCGATGGGCTCGATGAAGACTGTGTTGGAAAACCCTACCTCCGGCACCCACAGGGCGCACACCACATGACCCCAGCGGTCATCGTCAGTCTTTTTCACTGCTCCGCCTTTGTTAGGACACAGTATGCAGCCTGCAGGCTGGGTGGGCGACTGGAGGCAGTGCCGGCATAGCCACTGTCCCTCTGGGATGTAAGGGACACCGTAACACTCTTGGTGCACGGCCAGGTTGCACATGTCACAGAAGAGGATGACGTTGCTGTCCTGGCCGTCTCCGTCCATGCAGATGCAGCAGACAGCGTCCTCGTCTATGGTCAGCTTGTCCTGGCCCTGGCTCACCTTCTCCATCTGTGTCTCTTTCTCAAAGCGGTCCACCAGGAACTCAAACACGTTGTGGGACACCTGGTGGTTGGAGGGAGAACAGTAAACATTTGCACATGTATTGTAGTTTTAATGACTACTGTTGTGTTGTATTCTTGTCTTAGCCTGTGATCCATTTGTTTTTGTTTCTTTGGGGGGAGGGGGGAGCTAGCCTGAGTGTCAGTGTTTCTACTCTCGTCTAGTTGTCAAAAGAGTAAAAAACAGACTGAAATCAAATCCAAGTTTATTAGTGGCGTACACAGTTTAGCAGATGTTACAGTGGCTGCAGTGAAACACTTATGCTACTAGCTCCTAACAATGCAGTACAATGTCAAAGTCCACAAATAATCCAAAGTGAATGAATAAAATAAAAAAATAAGAAATCAAGAAATACCAGAATTAGTCCAATTAACCCTAATACCACTAACAGTAATCCAAATGCAATCTATGCTTATATACACTAGATGAAATTTACACAAGATAGCATTCTTAGTATATGTACAGCGGTAGCTATACACTGACTGTAAAAACATCAGGAACATATTTTCTAATATTGAGTTGCACCCCCTTTTGCCCTCAAAACAGCCTCAATTCGTTGAGGAATGGACTCCACAAGGTGTAGAAAGCGTTCCACAGAGATGCTGGCCTATGTTGACTCCAATGCTTCCCACCGTTGTGTTAAGTTGGCTGGATCTCCTTTGGGTAGTGGACTATTGGTGATACACACAGGAAACTGCTGATCGTGAAACATCCAGCAGCGTTGCAGTTCTTGTCACACAAACCAGTGCGCCTGGAACCTACTACCATAACCAGTTCAAAAGCACTTGATTATTTTGTCTTGCCCATTCACACTCAATGGCACACATACACAATCAATGCTTAAAAAAATCCTTATTTAACCTGTCTCCTCCCCTTAATCTATACTGATTGAAGTGGATTTAACAAGTGACATCAATAAGTGATCATAGCTTTCGCCTGGTCAGTCTCATGGAAAGAGCAGGTGTTCCTAATGTTTTGTGCACTGAGTATCAGAGTGAGATATGTCAAGAATCCAGTATAAAAATAAATATGCAGTGTATAAAGATTAACTCAAATGCAATGTACAGCAGTAGAATATAATAATATGCTGTCGAGAATACAGTATTTAAATACACAGTACAAAAACTCATGGAAAAAAATGATTGACTGGCACCCAGGCTACAGGAGAGAAGCCTCACCATGAAGTTCTGTAATTATGAAAAGGGGTCATTTAAAAAGACAAGGCCTACCTGACTGACGCCCTCACTCCTCCTCTTGTCGTTAACTACTTCCAGCCAGGCGTAGTCCTCCTCATCCATATCATACTCCACCTCCTCATCCAACTCCTCTGACGTCTTCTCCACATACTTATAGTACACCGGGGGCCTCCTGGGGACCGCTGGTAGGTTATACTCCACCGTCCGGACCTTGGCCTCTGGAAGTGTCTGTACTGGTGCTGCTGCAGCTCCCCGTGTTGTGTGGTTCTGTGCGACCGCAGCTGCACTTCTCTTCTCCTGGCTGTTTTTCAACCGGACGGAGCGCATTGGCGTCTGCTGAGGCTTCTCCGTGTTCTCCTTGTTGCTGGTGCACTCCATAATCTCCTGAGCCGTAGGGTCATCGTCCAAGATCACGTCCAGCTTGTCGTAGATGCTGATCCGGTGCATCCGGCCGTCAATCTCCATGTCCACCATGCGCTGGGCCTGGGCATAGGTCAGAGTCTGTTTGTTGGGGGACGGCTGGATGGGGGAGGGCGGCCGCTGGGGCTCGGGGACCCTGTGGTGCCGAGCCTTCTTCCTCATCCTCGACACCTGAACAGCTGCAAGGAGAAGAGAAGCAGGTACATAGAGGAGTCTATACCACAACACAATAAATTAAACAAGCATGGGGATGACAACAGAAGCAGATAGATTACCATCACAATTTTTTACAAATAGTTTATTTTTGACTGGTTTTACCTAAGGGTGTGGTAACAGAGACAAACACCAGGACAATGTAAACAAGCATCAATTGGTGAAGGTATTTGAATAAATAGCTGGAAGCTGACCTATCTGTTGATCGACAATGTGCGATATCAGTTTGAGGATTTCAATTTCCATAGCATTGTTGAATTTGAATGTGTTTACATTAGAAACTATAATGTATACTCCTGAGTGGAAATGGGGACTGGGTGAGTAGAGCATCTGCTAAGACATATGAATAAGAAAGTGTGTCACTAAAAAGCGTGAGGGACAAGGGGATAGTAGTGATATGGGGGGGCAAAAGGATGGCTTGTGTTCAAAAGAAACTCAGGATTCCCATGCCAGCAAAAGTATGAGATAACTGCTAATGTTATCACCACAGCTGCAGTGCAGGCATCTGATGACAAGATAAGAGTTCAATTAAAAGTTTGAACAAGAAAAATCTCTGCATGGGTTTGTATGGAGAATGTGGTCCGTTTTGGAGTGGATGGATAGATGTAGACAAACTGTCTGGTTATTCTTAAGAATCATTCAAGATTTGAGACTCCAAGATTCCACAGTAAATCACACTGAGCCTAAACATTACAACACAACAGACACAGGAAATGTTTTGGGTTGCTAGAGACAATCTAAAACGTCTAATAAAAAACCTTTGCTAGATGCCAAAGAGGACAACTTGTTCACACAGCCTGCGTAAAGTAAGGGGGGGTGTTAACTGTAGCCTTTTAAAATTGTGCTAACTTTGTTGCGCCTAGGAGTGGCAGGCAACTGAGCCCCCCCACCCACCAAACTATAAACTGCACCATGATAAATTGCACCATTTAATTTACCGCTTTCCGAGGATGTCATGGTTCTTTCTAGCAAACTAGCAGCTGGCTGAAGAGAGAGAACAGCGACACCAACGAATAGCGAAAAAAAGATGAAGCCAGTGTGGGCTAGTAGCTAACAATAACATTACTGTAGCTACTAATGCTAGTTACAGTTAGCTAACAACCTAACGTTAGCAAATGGCGTCAAACAAAACAGGGCAACGGAGCCCTTTAAACGTGTATTGCGCTTCCTACAACACATGCAGCAGTAATCAGTTACTGGCCGACTATGCTCTATATAATCCATGATAAAATGCATCGGAAAAATAACAAAAAACCTCATACCTTAGAACTAGAAACAGCTTTGCTGGTTGTAGATAGTAGCTTGTCAACAGCCTTTGAAAGCAATGGCGATGTGGCCTGCTCAGTGGCTGTAATTCCGTACACAATGTTCTCATCCAGCGGGAGATGCTTAGGCTTTTTCAGTAATAAAGGAGAAGAATGACGTTGGGAGCCCTCTGGGTCTTGTTAAATACTAAACTGGGTTCTATCATGAGCATAAAAGCATTTTCTCAAGGATCTGAATTGGCTTCTTCCCTATAGCCTGGAACCATTTCGAGGCTGCAACTGCAAGCTCGAGCTCTCCCCCCACAACAATGCAGTGCACGAGCGTTGTCCCACCCGCTACGCACGACGCAACGACGTACACTATAGGTCATGTTGTAGCGTAGATACACAGATTATACACACAGATAGAACAATGAGCCCGATATTTCATCGGATGTAAACTGTGACGCATCCGGTTGGAGTTTAACACTACCAAATATGGTGATGAGAGGAAGCCCAGTGGCCGGCAGTGGGAGAAGATGGAGCGACATTCTGCAAATTTGCTCATCGATGAAACATTTGATCTCCATACAGTTGTCTGTTTCCAAGAATCTGTAACAAACAGAGTAGACTGCGCTTTGTAGACTTCAGCCTTTGCAAAATGTACAAAGAAGTGCATTGTTTATACACGCGCACCTCAGAATAGGCGTTCCCTAATGGAAATATGCAAATAAATGCTAGAACGAGTCAATAGGATTTCACTAGCTGTACTTGGTTCTGCCCAACTCCATGCTTGTTCTGCCTCTATGAGTAATTTGCTCCCTTTGGCAACGACAGGCTCTGGTCTATCTTTGGTTAGTTATAAAAATCTTTGTTTATCCATGTCAGAAAAGATGGTCGTCACCAGTTACTGCATTCTCAAAGTCAGAAGGCCCGAATAGTCGACCAATCAAATGGAGTGTGATCGGTCATCTGATTGGTCGATTAGGCGGGCCTTCTGACTTTGTGGCTCTGGTAACTAGTGGATCAGAAAATTCAGCGAGACACTTGGCCCCTCATTTTTTCCTGATCGGGGCTACTCTGGTCTATTTATTGCCCCCGCCCCGCGGAGAGGGTGTCCCAAGGCAAGTTTGTATTTTAACATATTGAGATATGCCTGACTGCGTCTCTCTGCTTTACACTGGAAGTCGCAACTCAAACATCTATTTGGTATTTGCAGTGTGTGCTGCCCAAATTGCTAGCCCTTCCGACTTTACAAAAAAATCTAATGATCCTCTGTGTCTAAATCGTGCTTTATGGTGTAATAGCCTATTTTTTAAATTATTTAATTTATTTCTCTGTAGCCGATGTGAAATTGCTAGCTAGTTAGCGGTGGTGCGCGCTAGTGGCGTTTCAATTGGTGACGTCACTTGCTCTGAGACCTTGAAGTAGTGGTTCCCCTTGCTCTGCAAGGGCCACGGCTTGTGTGAAGCGATGGGTAACGATTCTTCGAGGGTGATTGTTGACGTGTGCAGAGCGTCTCTGGTTCGCGCCCAGGTTGTGGCGAGGAGACAGACATAATGTCTATACTGTTACATCTCTATAGACAAGCACAAAACTAGCGTTAAGTTGTTGGTTGCTAAGCTAATAAGACTAGACCTGTATAATTTTGGCAATTTAATATAATTTACTTCAGGGAAGTCTTATTCCTTTTAATGTGGCAGAAACACAACCAGTCATAATGTTTTCATCTAATTGTTAAACAATCACTTAACTAAGGTGTTTGTGAAAATTTGGTCACTGTGTACAGCCACACCTGTTTTGAGACCCACATTTAAAAAATGATTACAAATAAAAAATAATATATATACACAATACTGTTTAGTTTGGGGTCACATTGAAATCTCCCTGTTTTTGAAAGAAAAGCAAAAAAATTTACCATTAAAATAACATCAAATTGATCAGAGATACAGTGTAAACATTGTTAATGTTGTAAATGACTATTGTAGCTGGAAATGCCTGATTTTTAATGGAATATCTACATACGCGTACAGAAGCCCATTATCAGCAACCATCACTCCTGTGTTCCAATGGCACATTGTGTTAGTTAATCCAAGTTTATAATTTTAAAAGGCTAATTGATTATGAGAAAACCCTTTTGTAATTATGTTAGTGTAACAGTACTCTTCTTGCGTTGTGTACAATCAATCATCAACACGAACTCCAACTTGTAGCACCAGTCTCACCATCGACTCACCATCCAACTCTGCACTCACGCACGCTGGTTTGGTGCTTGTTCACTAGGCAATGTAGTTACAAAAATAATACAGCAATTACAATATAATATTTTGAACATGTAGCTGATAGAAACAGCACAAAATTGCACGTCATGCAATGCACGGCTCACACCCAACTCTGCACTCATGCACTGTACAAAATATTTAAATCCCTCCACCAGACACAGTAAGTTACTAGCTAGTATTAGCTGGAATTCTCTAAATGAAATCACAAAAAATTCTCTAAACTAAATGCACATCAAACATGCACCAAAAAACGCTGCATCTTATGTGTGGTGTTCTAATAACATTTACAAACAAATGTATATAAATTGTACATTCAAATCATCACTTGGGAGTATAAAAATCACTTTCGACGTACAACCAACAACTTTTTTTTTTGCAACCAACAACTTAACGCTGGTTTGGTGCTTGTTCACTGGAACAATTCTAACTGAAACATCCTCCCTTGTAAGCAAGCTACGCAAACCAGCCAATAAGATGCCATGTTGAGTAGGTGAAGGCAAGACAAACTAGACACTCTAATGTACTGACAATGTGATGGTCTGGGGGTGCTTTGGTGGAGGTAAAGTGGGAGATTTGTACAGGGTAAAAGGGATCTTGAAGAAGGAAGGCTATCACTCCATTTTGCAACGCCATACCCTGTAAACGGGGCTTAATTAATTGGTGACAATTTCCTCCTACAACAGGACAATGACCCAAAGCACAGCTTCAAACTATGCAAGAACTATTTAGGGAAGAAGCGGTCTGTTACGGTTCTCTTGGGGTGAAGTAGAGGCGGACCAAAACGCAGCGTGGTTATATTGATTCATGTTTAATAAAAACAGATGAACACTACAAAACAATAAACGTGGAAAACCAACAACAGCCCTGTCTGGTGCAAAACACAGAGACAGGAACAATCACCCACAAACACACAGTGAAACCCAGGCTACCTAAATATGGTTCCCAATCAGAGACAATGACTAACACCTGCCTCTGATTGAGTACCATATCAGGACAGACATAGAAATAGACAAACAAGACATCCAACATAGAATGCCCACTCAGATCACACCCTGACCAACCAAAACATAGAAACATACAAAGCAAACTATGGTCAGGGTGTGACACAGTCAGCTGGAATTCTGTCTATAATGGAGTGGCCAGCAGTCACTGGATCTCAATGCTATTGAGCTGTTGTGGGAGCAGCTTTACCATATGGTATGTAAGAAGTGCCTGTCAAGTCATTCCAATTTGTGGGAGGTACTTCAGGAAGCATGGGGTGAAATATCTTCAGATTACCTCAACAAATTGTGAACTAAGAATGCCAAAGGTCTGCAAGGCTGTAATTGCTGCAAATGGAGGATTCTTTGACGAAAGCAAAGTTTGAAGGACACAATCATTATTTCAATTAAAAATCATTATTTATAACCTTGTCAACATTGTCTTGACTAGATTTCCTATTCATTTTACAACTTATTTCATGTATGTTTTCCTGGAAATTTTTGAACGGTAGTGTATATTTGTATATAGTGTATACTGTTTTGCATGTTATTTTGGCATTAATACGAGTCAAATATCAGTTTTCAAACCATGTAAAAAAAAACTCTTGATTGGGCAAACTCCCCAATTTTTGGCGGGATGCAAAGCCACTACATAACACAACACTAAACAATACATTAATTGCACTATAACGGTGACAAGCGGTGCCCACAAACTTTTAGGGCCTACATAAAGATGTCCAAACAGCAGAGCTTTCTTTCCAGCACAATGGAGTGAATCCTTACCACTGCTACACTGAAATGTACAAACTATGGCATAAGGAAATGATGAGCGGATAAGAGGCATTCCATAATTTTGATTAAGACATTAATGAGCGAGCTAAGACGGACGTAGTCAATGTAAGTATGTGTTCAGCACTTTTTCAATACCGGGAAAACTAGGAAACAGGAACAAATCGAGAGACAGGAGCAGAGGGGAAAACCGCTGACAGGTTTGATGAAACAAAATCAACTGGCAACAGACAAATAGAGAACACAGGTATAACTACACAGGGGATAATGGGGAAGATGGGTGGAGGAGGGTGGAGACAATCACAAAGACAGGTGAAACAGATCAGGGTGTGACAATGATGACATTTCTCAAAAACAAGTTATAGGCTACATGTGCACCACCGAGTCAGAACAGTAAAATTAGCTGGAAATTAAGAGGTGAAAATAAACCAAATTATTATGGTGAGGGACATGGTCTAGTAACAGCTTACTACACAACGTACACTTAATATTACTTTCTTAGGTACAGTATACAGTGTACAGTATATCTCCCTGACATATTTACATCATGGACTCCTCTTGTTGTGATGTGCTCACTTGAACAGGAAGGTGGCGCGGCGGTGGGCAATTTTGTCACCAAACATTTTTTTTTTTTTTTACAATTACTAGTTGGATGACTGCTCAACATGTATTTTCACAGCTTGATCGTTTATTCCCAACTTCCCAGTTGCAATGCTTGCGGTTAAGCCACTGTCACCAATTCCTTCCAAACCACTCATTGTTGAATTTGTGATTTCCAACTTGTGTAATGTTTTTCTCCAATGGCCAATGAGCACTGATATGTTTATCTTAATTATTTGTCTTCATATGACAAGGATTAAAATGATTTGCCAGTAGATTGTTGACTTGATTCATGATGATGACTGCTAGCTAAGATTTTGAATGTAAGATGTTGACATGATCAGTCCAATCAAAGTTACTGTACATATAACGTGATTTGAAGTAATTATATCTGTGGCCAATGACCTTGAGCCTTCTTGGAAGGGCACTACTAATGTAAATATATATGGCAGGGTGCAGAGGGATAGAACTTTCGATGTCTACCCTTACTAAGGACTGTTGACATAGTTTTCCCATGAGTGACAGAACCCTGAGCCAATCACGGCACAACACTCCTATTTTCTGCTGGCTTGCCCCACCACCACCACAGAAAGCACTGAGCTAGGCTGAAACACCTACATTTTGGAACAGCCTTCCTCAAGAAAACAAAAAAGACACCAACTTCCAATTTTACCAACATGGCTATTAATAATTGCATAATAACACAAGGCTACAACAACAATACACTGATGTTATGGGTTATTTATTAAATCAGTTTGCCAGCTCCAGGTAGGCTACACAAGTGGCAAAAATTGATTTGCACTGACTCCAGTGATATATATGGCCTGTTCTTAGTCCGTCATTGAAAAATAAAAATGTGTTCTTAACTGACTTGCCTAGTTAAATAAAGGTAAAAAAAAATATGTGTATATACAGTATATATATATATATATATATATATACACACACACATGTGTATAGCCTAAAGTAGCCTACAATGGCATATAAATAAATAGGCTACTTGATGGCCAAAAGATGCAAATGTATCATTCTCCACATTTATTGTCAGTTTCATTGAGTACTTTTCCCCATAACAAAAGCACACGAGGGAGTGCCATAAATTCCAATTAAAATATCCACTTGCTCATAATGACTGGTAAAAAGTTATCACGATGTGCGCATGTGCTGCTCTGTCTCCTCTCACTCATGTGACTCAACCAACAGTGACTCAACCAATAGTGGATGCAGTGCTCTGTCAACACACACACTTATGGGGGGTGATAAAGGCCTAAATTCAGCATTAGGCAACAGTACCATCATGTGGCTGTCACCTAGCATTGAACGTCTGACTGACTGACAGCACATGATCCCAACGCCCAACGTCTGTGTGATGCATGCGTGTTAATAAACACTAGAGAACAGTACCACCGTGTGGCTGTCGCCTACCATTGAACGTGTAACTAACATGTCATTATAACAGCGCCTTACTAATGTCTGTATTAAATCAAATTTGGTTTCATTTAAAATAATTACTTTTTTTGATAACAAGTTTTTTGATAAAGTACTGTTGAAAACACATTGGCAATATTATTTCCTGTGTCGATAGAGAAGAAGGCTAGTATACAATAATTACATAATTAGATCTGCTACTATGCTACTAATGGATTAAATCAATTGTAAATGAAAATATACACACGTGGTGCTATAGGATATATACAGTACATACTTTATATTGCAATACTACATGCCATTGTACTTTAAGATACATACATATTTCCTATGTGGAGATTGAAGAACCTTCCAGAAGGACAACCATCTCAGCAGCACTCCACCAATCAGGCATTTATGGTAGAGTGACCAGACGGAAGCCACTCCTCAGAAAATATAAGGGCACAAGGCGAGACCCATATGCATACACAGGAGGCAGATGGTTGAGCTCCAATATTTATTATAACACAAGGGGTAGACAAAAGGCAGGTCGGGTACAGGCGAGAGTTCATAAACCAGGTCAGAGTCCAAACAGTACAGGGCATTAGGCAGGCTCGAGGTCAGGGCAGGAAGAATAGTCAGGAAGGTGGGTTCGGTGTCAGGACAGGCAAGGGCCAACACCAGGAGGGCTAGGAAAAACAAAGACTGGGAAAAATAGGAGCTGGGAGATAAACGTCGGTTGACTTGGCAAACAAGACGAACTGGCACAGAGAGATAGAAAACACAGGGATAAATACACCAGGGATGATGAGCGACACCTGGAGGGGGTGGAGAAGAGCACAAGGACAGAAGAAACAGATAAGGACGTGACAGTAAAAGGCACATGACAGCACGCTTGTAGTTTGCCAAAAGGCACCTAAAGACTCTCAGACCATGAGAAACAAGATTCTCTGGTCTGATGAAACCAAGGTTGAACTCTTTGACCTGAATGCCAAGCACCACGTCTGGAGGAAACCTGGCACCATCCCTACGATGAAGCATGGTGGTGGCAGTATCATGCTGTGGGGATGTTTTTCAGCGGCAGGGAATGGGAGACTAGTCTGGATCAAGGAAAAGATGAATGGAGCAAAGTATAGAGAGATCCTTGATGAAAACCTGCTCCAGTGCTCAGGACCTCAGATTGGGGCGAAGGTTCACCTTCCAACAGGACAACGCCTTGAAGCACACAGCCAAGATGACTCAGGAGTGGCTTCGGTACAAGCCTCTGAATGTCCTTGAGTGGCCCAGCCAGAGCCCGGACTTGAACCCAATCGAACATCTCTGGAGAGGCCTGAAAATAGCTGGGGAGTGACATTCCCCATCCAACCATGACAGTGTTTCAAGAAAATATATGAGTGTGACATTACCTCTGTGTCAATGTCGAAATTCCAAAAATGGAAGATGGCAAAGTTAGATAGTGATGAGAGAAAGAGCAAAACAGTATGAAAATAAAGATACCTTGGTATCTAAAATGATTGTCTCCCCTTTTTATCAGTTTCAGGACACTACAGTCACCCCAGGTGGAGGTTCTTGGAACACTGCTATTAAATCAAATCAAATTTTATTGGTCACATACACATGGTTCATCGAACACATGGTTCACAAGTAATCTAACAATTTCACAACAACTACCTTCTACACACAAGTGTAAAGGAATGAATAAGAATACGTACATATAAATATATGGATGAGCGATGGCCGAACGGCATAGGCAAGATGCAGTAGATGGTATAGAGTACAGTATATACATATAAGATGATTAATGTAGGGTATGTAAATATTATATAAAGTGGTATTGTTTAAAGTGACTAAAGTGACAACTGATAAATTTATTACATCTAATTTTTAATTATTAAAGTGGCTAGAGATTTGAGTCAGTATGTTGGCAGCAGCCACTCAATGTTAGTGATGGCTGTTTAACAGTATGATGGCCTTGAGATAGAAGCTGTTTTTCATTCTCTCGTTCGCAGCTTTGATGTACCTGTACTGACCTCACCTTCTGGATTATAGCGGGGTGAACAGGCAGTGGCACGGGTGGTTGTTGTCCTTGATGATCTTTTTGGCCTTCCTGTGACATCGGGTGGTGTAGGTGTCCTGGAGGGCAGGTAGGTTGCCCCCGGTGATGCGTTGTGCAGACCTCACTACCCTCTGGAGAGCCTTGCGGTTGTGGGAGAGCCTTGCGGTTGAGCAGTTGCCATACCAGGTGGTGATACAGCCCGACAGGATGCTCTCAATTGTGCATCTGTAAAAATTTGTGAGTGTTTTTGGTGACAAGCCAAATTTCTTCAGCCTCCTGAGGTTGAAGAGGCGCTGTTGCGCCTTCTTCACGATGCTGTCTGTGTGGCTGGACCATTTCAGTTTGTCTGTGATGTGTAAGCTGAGGAACTTAAAACTTTCCACCTTCTCTACTACTGTCCCGTCGATGTGAATAGGGGGGTGCTCCCTCTGCTGTTTCCTGAAGTCCACTATCATCTCCTTTGCTTTGTTGACGTTGAGTGAGAGGTTATTTTCCTGACACCACACTCCGAGGGCCCTCTCCTCCTCCCTGTAGGCCATCTCGTCATTGTTGGTAATCAAGCCTACCACTGTCGTGTTGTCTGCAAACTTGATGATTGCGTTAGAGGCATGCATGGCCACGCAGTCATGGGTGAACAGGGAGTACAGGAGAGGGCTGAGAACGCACCTTTGTGGGACCCAAGTGTTGAGGATCAGCAGGGTGGATATGTTGTTTCCTACCCTCACCACCTGGGGGCGGCCCGTCAGAAAGTCCAGGACCCAGTTGCACAGGGTGGAGTAGAGACCCAGAGTCTCGAGCTTAATGACGAGTTTGGAGGGTACTATGGTGTTAAATGTTGAGCTGTAGTCGATGAACAGCATTCTTACATAGGTATTCCTCTTGTCCAGATGGGCTAGGGCAGTGTGCAGTGTGATTGGTCTGTGGACCTATTGGAGCGGTAAGTAAATTGGGGCTGGTCTACAGTGTCAGGTAGGGTGGAGGTGATATCGTCCTTGACTAGTCTCTCAAAGCACTTCATGATGACAGAAGTGAGTGCTACGGGATGATAGTCATTTAGCTCAGTTACCTTAGCTTTCTTGGGAGCAGGAACAATGGTGGTCCTCTTGAAACATGTGGGAACAGCAGACTGGGATTGATTGAATATGTCCATAAACACACCAGCCAGCTGGTCTGCGCATACTCTGAGGATGCGGCTAGGGATGCTGTCTGGGCCGGTATCCTTGCGAGGGTTAACACGTTTACATGTTTTACTCACGTTGGCTGCGGTGAAGGAGAGCCCGCAGGTTTTGGTAGCGGACCGTGTCAGTGGCACTGTATTGTCCTCAAAGCAGGTAAAGAAGTTGTTTAGTTTGTCTGGGAGCTAGACATCGGTTTCCGCGACGGGGCTGGTTTTCTTTTTGTAATCCGTGATTGAGTGTAGACCCTGACACATACCTTCATGTCTGAGCCGTTGAATTGCGACTCTACTTTGTATTTATACTGACGCTTAGCTTGTTTGTTTGCCTTGTGGAGGGAATAACTACACTGTTTGCATTCGGTCATGTTTCAAGTCGCCTTGCCATGATTAAAGCAGGGGTTCGTGCATTCAGTTTTGTGCGATTGCTGTCATCAATCCACTGTTTCTTGTTGGGGAAGGTTTTAATAGTCACTGTGGGTACAACATCACCAATGCACTTGCTAATAAACTCGCTCACCGAATCAGTGTATACATCAATGCTGTTGTCTGAGGCTATCCGGAACATATCCCAGTCCACGTTATCAAAGCCATCTTGAAGCGTGGATTCAGATTAGAGAAGCAATGATCCAGAATTTTGCCAGCCCAGGTCGCGCATTCGATATATTTCTGATAAAATTTAGGGAGCCTTGTTTTCAGATTAGCTTTGTTAAAATACCCATCTACAATAAATGCAGCCAAAGGATATGTGGTTTCCAGTTTACATATTATAGTCTGAGCAGAGGTTCTATCTTGGCACATAATTGGTTCTACCTGAAACCCAAAAAGGTTCTGCTATGAGGACAGCGGAATAATCCTTTTAGGTTGTAGATAGCACCTTTTTTTCTGAGTGTAGGCCTATATTGCAGTGATGTTTCCGTGGTTTTCAGTTTTTTTCTAAATGGTTAATTGGTGGTGGGGAGTTAAGATAATCAGAAATATTATGAAACATCCCCACTTTTAGCACACATTTTCACGCAGGGAAAGTAACTTCTATGCGTGCTGAGGCATGTGTGATCACTCAACAGAAAAATACATGCTCACATGCAAACAAAAGATAACATGTGTCTGACTTGCACTGTTATGCAATTATTAAGAGACGTGACATAAATAGCTAATCCTGGCTTCCAATGTTCTTGCATTTATTTATTGAGGCAAGCAGATTAGAAATGTCAAGGTGATACTCAAGCATATGCCATGTGTATATGTGACACACACAAATATGTATGGCTATTTTTTATGTTTAATTTTGTTTGTTATTTTATCAAGCCATCCTTTGTACCAATTTGTAGGCCTCCCAACTATTTGCATTTAAAGTAATGTATATGATTAATTCCCCTAGGTGGTGCTGTTACGACAATGGGGAGCTTTAGTGAGATTGTGAGGTCTTAGAGGTTTCTTTTTTAATCTTGGATATTGCCTACTACTAAAATGACTAACTAACGTTTCTCCTTCTCATCATTTTACATTCAGGTATGTAATGTGCAAAAGTTCAATTTGACTTTCAAAATATTGAGGTGACATGGTTAACTACATAGTCCATGAGTTTGGTGATGTTTGAAGGCAACTGAAGGGAGTTTTAACTGAGTGGAAAAACTGGTTGGAATTTTCCCCATTTTAATGGAGGTTTCTGTACGTCCAAACTTTCTGTACTTTTCAACATTTTAGATCCTATTTGTTTTATTTTCTGTGAACGAAGGCTCAGTTTAGTTCAGGTAATATATGTAAATATGTGATGTCACGATAAAATGTGTTAAGGTGTTAATATTTGTATGAAAATAGCGTTTAGCAGTTTCCTACCTTGATGTTAACCAAATGCATCTTGGCTAAGCGCTAGCTAGCTCCAGGCAATGTTTCTGTCAATCTTAGCTTACATGTTAGTGGTTAATAATGTAATGGTTGTAGCATTGTTTTGCATAGGCCTCCAGTAATTTATATATTTTTCAAAATTGACACTACTAGTACAGTGAGTTATATGTAATGTGAATGTGGAGATCTATGGTGACTCCAGATTTGGATGAATGGACCAACCAGACCCTCAAGACTGCCTTGGGCAAGTCCCTTGAAGGGCAGGAATGGTGGGAGGACAACCTGAAGGTAATTCTCTTTGCACACAACAGCAGTGTCCAGGCCTCCAGAGTATTCACTCTATCGCCTGGTGTACGGACGGGAGCCGCAGCTGCTTACTGAGGTAAACAACGAAATTGTCTATACAATTTCTGCATATACTGTAGTATTAGAATTTGTGATTAACTTAGGATTGTTTGTCTATTGCTATTTAGTATTGCTGAAATCACTGAGATCACTGAAACCCCACCTTATGTGGTGGAAGTTGTCAAACCAGATCAGAACGCCTTCGAGTATCATCTTCAGGCATGAGCTGAGAAGCATGTTGAGGTTATTGACCCGGCAAAAAATGATTGTCCGCTGTTAATTTATTTTATGGCCCTCCAAGAGATATGTAAGAGATGTATAAGTAAGAATATGAAATATAATTGCATTTATTATCAATCAAGGTGAGACGGAACATGGACAAGGCGCAGGAGAAACAGAAGGAGAGCCACCGGAGGAGAATCAGGAATGGGACCAAGTGCTTTGACATCCAGGTGAATGACTTGGCTTGGAAGAATGACAAAAGGAGGGTGAGATCTGGGAAACCTTGCTGCTCTTTTGTTCCTAGCTGGGTTCACCATCCGTTAAGGTGAATATAAAAATCTCAGATGATAACTACTTTCATTTGTCTCCTCGTGGTGGGCGGCATCGCCATGCTATCAGCAGTAGCAACACTGGCCCAGGGGTTTCTCCAAATCTCAAGGCCAACTACTGGGCCATGTTAAGTAACCTCCACTTCCAGGTAGGTACTGTTAAGGTGTATGACACCACCCTGGAGTTTCTCACAGACAGGTATCTACAGCTATTGTTATTGTCATGTTGTCATGTTGTCATTATTAGAAAGAGCAAGAAAATGATCATACTGGGCACATAATGTGAGATATACAGATACAAAGACTAGCACTGCAAACACTTGGAACAAAGAGAGCATCAGTGCCTGGACTTCGCAGTCTCCCTCTTCGAGTCCCCCTTCAGAGACTGACTGCCTGTTGAGAACAAGTGACAGGCTAAACCTCCCACTCACACAGCACCCACCTCCTCTCTATTCCACACACCAGAATTCAGTATTTCAGTTTTTGATTGCCATGTGAGTGTACAACATATCTGTGAAAGTAAATGGACACACGTACAAAAAAATACCAACATTTATATTTAAATCTTAAATATTGCCAGATTGGTTTCAACAACTGTTTCACAAGGTGTTCATTATTGTACATTTTAACTTATCCCTCTACATTGTTCATTGTTGTACCCTAGGACCTAAAATAGATATATTTTCAACCACAAGGCTGTACTGATAAGTTATGATAAAAAATAAATCATAATAGAGGACTACTGATATATTATTTCCGTGTAGATAAGGGCAGGCCCGTTTTAAAATGAAAACATGCCAGCCAGACAAGCCAGTGTATGAATCAAATGTATTTGCATATGAAAGGAGTGGAAATTAGCTGACTTTGTGATCTGTAAGGTAGGTAACATTACTGTGTGTTATTATTTTTATTTATTTTTATTCCCCGATTGTCAGGATTTGGCCAGGTTCGTTCCGGTTTTGGCCACTAGATGCCCCTATTGTGCTTTTTGACCCTTTTGTTTTCCCTTGTTTCCAGTTATTATTTGCACCTGTGCCTCGTTTCCCTTGAATGTAGTTAAACCCTTAGTTTTCCTCAGTTCTTTGCTCTGTGTTTGAATGTTAGCACCCAGCCACAGCGATGCTGTGAACATTTGTTGCTCCAGTTGGACTCTCTTGTGGTACTCTGTTTTTGTTCTCGTTTATTTGTTTTTGATTAGTGGCTCAGTTTGCTAAGTGACTGTTTCTCACACCGGAGACCTGAGTTCGTAACCGGGTCTTGACACCGATGCCTATTTATTCATAAAAAAACAGAAGTTAAATGTCATTAATTGCAATGGTTAGCTTATGCAAATTAATAGGAAAACATTAAAAGCTTATTAATAGGACTACATTTAGCCTAATTGGGAACAAATATAACATGGGGAAAAGTCAAAGGATCCTCGTCAGGCTATTTGTCAAATCCAGATTCAACACAGATCTTCATTTGTACCAAATCTGTAGGCGATTGTGGGCTAAATCAATGACAAACTGCTGAAATGCTCAGGCTTCATCATGATCTGTAATCAAAATAGGCTGGGATGTTTTCGGTTGCGTTAAGGCTAAGCTTATGTGTAAGAACACAACTGTACTGAAATCAATAGCCTGATTCAATGTGATTCTCCTAAATAAAAAAGTGTATCTGTATAGCTGTTTGGTCTATGGATAGACCCATACCGATTCCATCTTTTTGGTCTTTTGCTGTATGCATAGCCTACCACTAATATTCTAAATTAGGGGCCATTTAATAAAACAACCACATTTTTTCTGTGATGTTGAGGCTGAGCAAGACCTTTGATGGGCTAGTAGACTATGCGGAAATAATCTATGCGGAGTTAATCATTGTTATAGCCTAGATCGCTTTATATAATCTGGACCTTTGTTTTTTCTAAGGCTAAGCAAACAAGGGGTAGCATATGCTTTTTGCCTGTCTAAATAACAAGGGTTAGGCCTATATCCTCACATACCTCCTCAATTCAAGACCTGATTTTAACCATAAAACATATCCACAGAAATGTATAGCCTAAGGATTGCTTGGTGACAGTGATTGTGTCACACCCCGATCTGTTTCACCTGCCTTTGTGCTTGTCTTTACCCCCCTCCAGGTGTCGCCCATCTTCCCCATTATCCCCTGTGTATTTATACCTGTGTTATCTGTTTGTCGGTTGCCAGTTAGTTTTGTTTGTGAAACCTACCAGTGGTTGTTCCCCTGCGCCTGTCTGTTCCTTGCTCCTGTTTCCTAGTCCTTCCCGGTTTTGACCCTTCTGCCTGCCCTGACCCTGCCTGCCGTTTTATACCTTGCCCCACCTTCTCTGGATTACTGACCACTGCCTGCCTTTGACCTGTCGTTTGCCTGCCCCTGTATTAGAAATACACTTTTGTTTCTTTGACACTGTCTGCATCTGGGTCATACCTGAAACGTGAAAGATTGTTTCTGTTACACCGGTACTGGGAACTCTGGGGGAAAAACGAGGTCAAATCATAATATCAGTGATTTTCAGGTCAGAGAAAGATGCCAGAGTTTCTGATTTGGAATTCTGAGTTGGATGGCCATTCAAAACTATTTTTCCCAGTTTTAGCTAGTTTTTTCCCCGACTTCCCAGTTGTCTTGAATGCACTGACGTCCGAAGTCAGAGATTGCAGAGTTCCAAGTGGTTTTGAATGCGCCACTAGAGACCTAGGCTACCTCTTATTTCTGAATAGGGCATCCTCTAACAAAGAAGCCCTTGTGAACGTGTTGATTTGAGAAATAGGCATATCTACACAGTAATGTTGGCTGACAGCAAATCAATAAATGTTGTACTGAGGTGATAGGCCTATTTTAGCTAAATAGACAAATGAAATTTGATTACTCTGGCAATGATTTTATTTTAAACAAAATCATAAATATATAGATGTCATGTCGATGTTTATCAGGGGTTCATGGTGAGATCTTTCATAATAAACTAAACAGACACTTTAACTAACACGTGACCCGTAAATGTCACGTGTACACGACGTGAAAGCATGATGTAAACGTAGATGTCATGTAGACTTTTTTAAGGCGTTCATGGTGAGATCTTTCGTAATAAACTTACAAGCAAACTGACACGTGACGTGTCAGTGCCACGTTCCACGACATGAACACTATGCCTACATGATGTATACGTGTCATGTGAAGTGAACGTTTCAGCAGTTTGAAGCCTTAGAAAAAACTTTGTCTCCATGTCTACATTGACAGCCTATGTTAATTCATGGTGGTATTTGATGGCTCTCGGAAAATGTTAGGTGACTTGCTGAGAGGTATCAGTAGCTTCACAAGGCTTAATTCAGGCATGAATCAACCCCCAAACACACCCTTCCAGCCCTCCCAACCACTCACTCAGCAACAGCCTGCCTCACTGCCTGATAGTCACCAGCAGCAGGTCACAGTGAAATACATTTTTTGGGGGGAGAAATGCCATGTCGGCTGTTGTGCAACTTAAAAGTAGCTCAAAAACCTGCAACCCGCGACCAATACATTTTCACCCTCAATATCGTTTTCAAAGTAGCCCAATTTCCAGTAAAATCGCGAACATGGAAACCCTGTTAGACCTAGACTTATAGCCTGAATTGATGCACCCACTGTGGTCCACACGTAATCGCTGCCTTGTCAATGAGTATCATGGCCACTCATCTCTGACAAAATCTAATTGTTCTCCTTGAAACCACAATGCAATTTGGAGCAAATACTACCTGGTTTCCAGTCAATTCTCATATTTTTCATGCGGCTGACATGCATTAATGTTAAATAATTGTGTAATAGCCTATAGTTTTTTGGGCATGTTGTATTAATTGTGATAGGCTCACGTTTTACCGGTATGGTGTACCCCCACTCAAAACTCCTGGCCCTAGCTGTAGGATGTAACCAGAGCCCAGAGTTTTCCTGAGGGGTATACTATAATGCACGCTATATAAACATGAATTCAAGCAATTCTGTCCATGATTTACAGTCCAAATTGTATTATTTTTGTAATATCAAATTCAGTGAGTTGTGACGTATTTAACCTGTGTGTTGATGTGTTGATACTGTCACTATTAGCATGGCTCTGGAAGTGTTTTGCTCTATTTGGATGCCTCCTAGTGATGCAACAGTTGTTCTGGAACCTCTAAAGCTAGTTTGGGCAAAATGTAATGGATACCGGTGATGGAAATGTGGATTGTTTTGCTTTTCTAATAACCAATTCGACTGGGTTAATGTAAGTGAGTGATTGATCGTGCCTGGGAGGAATCCTCACTATCAGTATCTGCAATTTGGCAGTACGCCCAGAACCTTGTGTTGAGAACGAAAGATATCTCAGCTTCAAGGTCTTAGCTTGGAGAGTAGAAGCCTCGTATGCTAGAAGCGATAGAAACAAGGATGTATTTCCCAGAAACTAATAGTGTATATCGTTGGTAACTCACGTTATCATGGTCCAATGATAGGTGTTCCATTCTGTGGACTGAGAATAAAAATACTTTGCACAACACACACATTTAGATTATTTTAGAGTTGTAAAACTACATGTAATTTACCAAAGTTAGTGTAATTGTCTGTAGTTCTTGAAATTAGAGAAAATAAAAGGACATCTAGAGAAAATATTGTAGTTTACACATGAAAAACTTTTTAAAAATCAATATATTTATTTGTTAATCTTCAATCTATAATCCCCATTAGTTTGATATCAAAATCGATCAGTTCAGCAAACAATGACGTTTCATATTTCACCCTTTGAAGTGTCTTCATGTGTACATGCAATTTCATGTTAACCATATATCGTTGGCCTAATTATTTATGCTGCAGTAGTTTATGTGTCGGGGGGCTGGGGTCAGTTTGTTATATCTGGAGTACTTCTCCTGTCCTATTCGGTGTCCTGTGTGAATCTAAGTGTGCGTTCTCTAATTCTCTCCTTCTCTCTTTCTTTCTCTCTCTCAGAGGACCTGAGCCCTAGGACCATGCCCCAGGACTACCTGACATGATGACTCCTTGCTGTCCCCAGTCCACCTGGCCGTGCTGCTGCTCCAGTTTCAACTGACCTGAGCCCTAGGACCATGCCCCAGGACTACCTGACATGATGACTCCTTGCTGTCCCCAGTCCACCTGACCGTGCTGCTGCTCCAGTTTCAACTGTTCTGCCCTATTATTATTCGACCATGCTGGTCATTTATGAACATTTGAACATCTTGGCCATGTTCTGTTATAATCTCCACCCGGCACAGCCAGAAGAGGACTGGTTTTGGCCTTTCTAGGGAGTTTTTCCTAGCCACCGTGCTTCTACACCTGCATTGCTTGCTGTTTGGGGTTTTAGGCTGGGTTTCTGTACAGCACTTTGAGATATCAGCTGATGTACGAAGGGCTATATAAATACATTTGATTTGATTTGAATTGGCCTGTGATGATCCGTAGGGCCGTGATCATTGACCATTCACATTACACAATAGATTTGAAGCGTGCACTCCAAGCTGCACTCCACGGTAATAACTATAAACAATAACTGATGGCCCACTCTCCCGATCGCAACAGATAGTTCCGCTGAAATGTAACAGATTCGGTGGACTTACGTGGATTCATGGACGCACAGAACTTCTGGATTAGACGGAGTTAAGGAAGAGAAAGCAGCAAGATCGGTTTATGAGGATGAGATCTGTGAGACATTTCCACCCGACCTAATTAAAGCACCCCCTAGTCTAGCTGAGTAAGTGGCCATGAAGTTAAGGACGATTCCACCAACTCCATGGGCCTTTTCTACAATAATATTCAACTATATTTAAATAAAATACATACATTTTATCATACAAAATACATACAATTGACATAGAGACATATCGGAAAATTTGGTGTCCTCCAGTTTTAGAATATCCTGATGGATTATTGTTTCTACCTAAGAATTGGCTGTATAAAGCTTTTCTGGTCGCTTCATTCAGCAACAAATCGTCTACCTCAGAATTGTCATTTAAAGCTTTGAAATCATCCGGTTACAGTGTTTTACTGGGTATGTCCTGGGTGCCGAATTCCACCTCGAACACCCCCTCTCAATGTGTAGGGCCTTCTGTGCCGGTATACGCCGGGGAGGAGTCTGAAAGAAAAATATATACAAAATAGGCTATTAAAAATAAAATATATATTATATACAAATGTTTAAATACATTTCAGATATATGAATATATTAACAATATATACACTGTATATATAGTTACCGAAGACATTCATAGTTAGAGTCAATAATGCTTCAGGTATCCTTGTTGTGGGGGGCTGTCCACTGTAAACACAAGATAAGCTCTTTAAAATAGGGTACACACTTATTGTTTTTAATGTATAAATATTATTATGGATTTTATTTTTGGACTTACGTCGAAAATAGCGTGATGGGGACAGGCTTCATAAAGAAGACGCGGTCTCGGTTTGAACCTCGGATTTCTCATCTAATGTTGGATGATCCAAATCAATTATTCCAGTTAGCAGATGTGTATCCTATAGACGTTTTGAATGATCCAAATCATTTATTCCCAGTAGCAGCTGTGTATCCTATAGACGTTAGATAATATTAACATATAATTATATGAAATATATACATTTATACTTATAAAAATACGTGTAATTAACATAAATACATACCTGAAAAATCGTTGTCCACCCGTTTTAGAATATCTGTAAAAACATATATAACACCGGTTTAATATTAGAGAGAGAGAGATAGTTCCCAACAGTGCATTCATTTCGTAATATCAAACAATTCCCAGAAAATACCTAATGCACCCAAATGCGAAAGTATTATTTTCACAACCTCACTTTCAAAATTCTTCATATTTGTAGGTTTGCAGAAAAGCAGGAAAAGAGTTTTCAGCTGGGCCGCTGTGTTCTGACTGAAACAAACTATGGAATGATGTTTACAGAGTGATGGGGAAGTTTAGTGTTTTTTGGGCGACATCCTCTATGCAAAAATGAACCGATAGTAACGGTATTGTTTAGAAATAAACATTGTTTTTCAACCTTAGGGGGAATGTCTAGACCTATTATATGCAGGGGGCGGCATTGCCTATAGCTTCCTACATTCTCGGGGGATATGTAATGCTCCGGGTGTCGTGGGTGTGGAGTCAGACGCAGGAGACAGAGAGTGCAATGCTGTGCTCTTTAATGCACCAACGCACCACAGGGTGCTCACAATAATAACGGCCCCAAACACGGGGAATGAAAAATGTACAACTGAAAATACACGACCAGGAACAAACACGTTCCTCTACTACAGAGCCGAAGGTTACAATAATTAATCCCGCACAACAAACAGGCGGGCCGGCTGTCTAAAGAAGCCCAACTAATCATCACAAACAGGTGCTACCAATAAACATACAAGGAGGGGGAGGAAAGACAACCAGTGGCAGCTAATAGGCCTTTGACGAAGACCACCGAGCGCCACCCGACCGGGAAGGGAAGCCACCCTCGGTCGGACTCGTGACAGGATATAACAACTGCTGTTTTTGGTGACACCCAGTATGCATAATGAACCGTTAGTACCGGTGTTGCTTAGAAATAGCATTGTTTTTAAACCTTAGGGGTTGTCTAGACCGATTATATTCTGGCTGTGGGGGTTTGACTTTTGAGCCCCCACATCTTCTAGGGGGGAAATAAATTCAGATTTGAGAGGCTTATGTGCTAATGACATGAAAGTGCCTACCTGGTTTCAAACACCCCATGCAGACACACACCCTCGAAAAACACATTGTTTTTTTAAACACACACACATACACGTCTGAATGCACGCACACACGCACACACACCCGTCTTCCTGAAATACTTTTTTCTGAGACACACAGGGAGAGAGAGAGCGTGATATTCCAGGCGTTAAAGGTGAGACAAAATTTTAAATACATTTCAGATAGATGAATATATTAACAATTTGACTATTCCTTTCTTACAGATAAAGGGGCCGGCTATAGGGTTAGTCCTGACATCCATCCGTTTCCAATTCACCGTCGTCAAGACAGGCTTTCTGGTTCGCTAGATGTCCCGCACATTCCACGTTCTGTAAGTTTTCATTCCATGGATAGATCAAACGTCGTGCCTGTAGACCCTGGGTATGTCTTATGGATAGACGCGCCCAGCGGCGTAATTGTTCACGATTTTGGAAAAGATTGTCCAGCTTTTTCATCATGGCCAGGAATATATGATAATCTCCCTACTTAAAGCTAAAGACGGGCAAAAAATTGTTCACATCCTTGCAGGCTTTGGAAAATGCATATGAACTAACTGATTTTGTAGCATTTGAACTATCATATTGTTCACAGACTATAATTGTCAATTTGGAGTAGGGGCTATGCACCATTGAAGAGATTCTTATGGCTTTCAAATCATCACACACCTCCTCTTCCAACACGTAGCTGGGCAGGGATGTACCACTCAGGGAGTTTTCGATCTGACATAGCGCTAGCCATATCTTAACTTCTTATGGCTGGGGGCAGTATTGAGTAGCTTGGATGAATAAGGTGCCCAGAGTAAACTGCCTGCTACTCAGTCCCAGAAGCTAAGATATGCATGTTATTAGTATATTTGGATAGAAAACACTCTGAAGTTTCTAAAACTGTTTGAATGATGTCTGTGAGTATAACAGAACTATTATGGCAGGCAAAAACCTGAGAAGAAAATCCAACCAGGAAGTGGGAAATCTGAGGTTTGTAGTTTTTCAACTCATTGCCTATTGAATACACAGTGTCTATTGGGTCATATTGCACTTCCTAAGGCTTCCACTAGATGTCAACAGTCTTTAGAACCTTGTTTGATGCTTCTCCTGTGAAGTGGGGGCGAATGAGAGGGGAATGAGTCAGAGGTCTGCCAGAGAGGCATGAGCTGACCACGCGCGTTCACGTGACAGAATAGATCAAACGTTCACATGCTTTCCATTGCATTTCTACAGACAAAGGAATTCTCCGGTTGGAACATTATTGAAGATTTATGTTAAAAACATCCTAAAGATTGATTCTATATATCGTTTGACATGTTTCTACGGAGTGTAATGGAACTTTTTTACTTTTCGTCTGCTTGTGCATCATGAATTTGGATTACTGGGCTAAACTCATGAAAAAAAGGAGGTATTTGGACATAAATGATGGACATTATCGAACAAAACAAACATTTATTGTGGAACTGGGATTCCTGGGAGTGCATTCTGATGAAGATCATCAAAGGTAAGTGAATATTCATGATGCTATTTCTGACTTTTGTTGACTACACAACATGGCGGATGTCTGTTTGGGTTGTTTTGGTCTCTGAGCGCTGTACTCGGATTATTGCATGGTGTGCTTCTTCGGTAAAGCTTTTTTGAAATCTGACACAGCAGTTGCATTAAGGAGAAGTGTATCTGAAGTTCCATGCATAACAGTTGTATCTTTTAGCAATGTTTATTATGAGTATTTATGTAAATTGATGTGGCTTTCTGCAAAATCACCAGATGTTTTGGAACTACTGAACATAACGCGCCAATATATACTGAGACTTTTTTATATAAATATGAACTTAATTGAACAAAACATACATGTATTGTGTAACAGAGGGCTCATTCATCACAAAACCATTTGATGTTCACTATTTTTATGAATACTTCACTGGCAAAGTGGGCAAATTTAGGAAGGAAATGCCAACAATGAACAGTGAGCCATCATGTTCATGCATAAAAATAACTAATAATGAAATAAAAGCATTGTAAGTTTGAATTGTGTTAGTGTGGAAGAGGTGGAAAAAATATTGTAATCCATCAATAGTGACAAACGTCCTGGCATAGACAATTTACTGTAGATTGAAAGCTACTGAGGATGGTAGCTGTCTCTATTGCCACTCCTATCTGTCATGTATTTAATCTGATTCTAGAGGAAGGTGTTTGTCTTCAGACCTGGAGGGAAGCCAAAGTAATTCCACTACCCAAGAGTGGTAAAGCAGCCTTAACTGGTTATAACAGCAGACCTTTCAGCTTGCTGGCAGCTCTAAGCAAACTGTTGGATACCATTGTGTTTGACAAAATACAATGCTATTTCTCTGTAAACAAATTAACAACAGACTTTCAGCATGCTAATAGAGAAGGGCACTCAACATGTACTGCACTGACACACATGGCTGATTATTGGTTGAAAGAAATTAATAATGAGAAGATTATGGGAGCTGTACTGTAATATTTTAGTGCAGCCTTCGATATTATTGATCATATCCTGTCGACGAGAATGTGTTATGGTTTTTCAACCCTTGCCATGTTGTGGATTCAGAGCCATCTATCTAATAGAACTCACAGGGTTTTGTTTAATGCAAGCTTCTCTAATGTCAAACATATAGGGTGTGGTGTACCGCAGGGCAGCTCTATAGACCCACTACTCTTTTCTATTTTTACCAATGACCTGCCACTGGCATTGTTAAACAAAGCCTGTGTGCCCATGTTTGCTGATGATTCAACCATATACGTGTCAGCAACCACAGCTAATGAAGTCACTGAAACCCTTAACAATGAGTTGCAGTCAGTTTTGGAATGGGTGGCCAGTAATAAACAGGTCCTGGTCATCTCTAAAACTAAGAGTATTGTATTTGGAACAATAATTCCCTAAGCCCTAGACATCAACTGAATCTGGTAATGAATGGTGTGGCTGTTAAACATGTTGAGTAGACTAAATTACTTGGTGTTACCTTAGATTGTAAACTGTCATGGTCAAAACATATACAGCGCCCTTTATTTTTTATTTTGTCTCTATACTCCAGAAGTTTGTGTTTGAAATCAAAAAATGACTATGAGGTAAAAGTGCAGACTGTCAGCTTTAATTTGTGGGTATTTTTCATCCATATCGGGTAAACTGTTAAGAATTTATTGCACTTTTTGTACATAGTTCCCCCATTTTAAGGTACCAAAAGTATTGGGACAAATTCACTTATATGTGTATTCAAGTAGTAAAAATTTAAGTATTTGGACCCATATTCATAGCACGCAATGACTACATCAAGCATGTGACTCTGCACATGTGTTGGATGCATTTGCTGTTTGTTTTGGTTATGTTTCCGATTATTTTGTTCCCAATTAATGGTAAATTAATGGTAAATAATGTATTGTGTCATATTCAAGCCACTTTTATTTGAAATAAGAATCAAATATGTTTCTTAACACTTCTACATTAATGTGGATGCTACCATGATTATGAATAATCCTGAATGAGTTGTGAATAATGATGAGTGAGACAGATGCACAAATATCATACCCCCAAGACATGCTAACCTCTCAGCATTACAACAACAGGGGAGGTTAGCATTTTGGGGGTATGATATTTGTATACAACAAATTTGTAGAGTCACAAGCTTGATGTAGTCATTGCATGCTATGAAAATACCCTCAAATTAAATCTGACAGTCTGCACTTTAACCTCATAGTCATTGTTTGATTTCAAATCCAAACTTTTGGAGTATAGAGCCAAAATAAGAAAAAATGCATCACTGTTCCAATAATTACGGAGGGCAATGTAGATTAAATTATTGTAAAGATGGGGAGAGGTCTGTCCATACTAAAAAGATGCTCTGCTTTTTTGACATCACACACTCTGTCCATACGCTGGTCCTGTTCTGTTTCATGTCCATGTTTCATTACATATTCACTCCCTGTACCTGCTTCTCGTCTCCAGCGGTGATCCTTACAGAATGTTGACACCAGTAAAGGAAGCATCAGGGAATTTTTGTTTTGATTGGTTACGTCAGTTCCAGGTGCCATCGCTGATGGATCCGGGGATGCCTCAGCTAGCTCGTCGGGCTTCCATGTCTTAGCTGGCTTGAGAGGTCTTCTTGCATCAGTTGGCTCGGCAGGCTCCCACCGCACGGCATGCTTCAGCCAGATCGTCAGGCTCCCACGCCTCTGCCGGCTCGTCGACTTCTACGCCTCAGCCAGCTTATCCAGCGCACACATCAGGCTCGCCCAGGTACTGTCACTCCTGCTCCCACTCAAGAGCACCAGGCTTGCCCTTCTTTATGCAGAGGGATAATATAAATACTATTCATGCCATTCTCTCTTAAAACTTCTTATGGCTGCAGGGGCAGTATTGAGTAGCTTGGATGAAAGGTGCCTAGAGTAAACGGCCTGTTCCTCAGTCCCAGTTGCTAATATATGCATATTATTAATGGTATTGGATAGAAAACACTCTGAAGTTTCTAAAACTGTTTGAATGATGTCTGTGAGTATAACAGAACTCATATGGCAGGCAAAAACCTGAGAAGAAATCCAAACAGGAAGTGGGAAATCTGAGGTTGGTCAATTTTCAACTCAACCCCTATTGAATACACAGTGGGATATGGATCAAGTTGCACTTCCTAGGGCTTCCACTAGATGTCAACCGTCTTTAGAAACTTGAATAAGGCTTCTACTGTGTTGTGGGGCTGAATGGGAGCTGAATGAGTCAGGTGTCTGGCAGAGAGCCAGGTCCGGGTCACGCGCATTTCACATGATTAGCGACCTGCGTTCCATGGCTTCTCTACAGACAAAGGAATTCTCCGGTTGGAACGTTATTGAAGATTTATGATAAAAACATCCTAATGATTGATTCTATACGTAGTTTGAAATGTTTCTAAGACCTCTAATATAACTTTTTAAAGTTTTTGTCCGACGTTATGCTAGACCTGCACGAGTGTTTGGATTTGAGTACCTAACGCCCTAACAAAAGTAGCTACTTGGACATAAATAATGGACATTATCGAACAAATCAAACATTTATTGTGGAACTAGGATTTCTGGGAGTGCATTCTGATGAAGATCATCAAAGGTAAGGGAATATTTATGTTATTTCTGATTTCTGTTGACTCCAACATGGGGGATAATTTTATTTGTTTTCTGAGCGCCGTTCTCAGATTATTGCATGGTTTGCTTTTTCCTGAAGTTTAATGCAACACAGCGGTTGCATTAAGGAGAGGTATATCTATAATTCCATGTGTATAACTTGTATTTTCATTTACATTTATGATGAGTATTTCTGTTGAATCGATGTGGCTATGCAAAATCACTGGATGTTTTTGGAACTAGTGAACGTAACGCACCAATGTAAACTCAGATTTTTTTTATATAAATATGAACTTTATCAAACAAAACATACATGTATTGTGTAACATTAAGTCCTATGAGTGTCAAAATTCCAAATTGTTTGCATAGTCTACTTACACACAGCTCTGATGCACACACTTACCCCACCAGACATGCCACCAGGGGTCTTTTCACAGTCCCCAAATCCAGAACAAATTCAAGATAGTGTAAAGTATTATATAGAGCAATTATTGCATGGAACTCCCTTCCATCTTATATTGCTCAAATGAACAGCAAACCTGGTTTAAAAAAAGTGAGGCAACACCTCACAACGCCTCTTCCCTATTTTACCTAGATATTTTGTGTGTACGTATTAATATGTAGGCTGTAGGTTTCGTTTTTAAATGTATGTAGTTCTGTCCTTGAGCTGTTCTTGTCTATTAATGTTCTGTAATATGTCATGTTTATTGTTTTGTGTGAACCCCAGGAAAAGTAGCTGCTGCCCTCTCAACAGCTAATGGGGATCATAATAAAAACAAAAATACTTCTGAGCCAGCTGTTGCCTCTCTTGTGTGAGATATTATGGAGGAACCATGAGCTCACGTGGGAAAGCATGCTCACGCGAGAGAGGGAATGCCCACTTACACAGACAGGAACCTTTCAAAAATGTTCAATGGTTAACAAACGGCCACACTCTAAAAATGAGGGGTTCAACAAGGGTTCTTCAAAACCTTAGGGTTCTTGGCACTTACAGTGCCTTGCGAAAGTATTCGGCCCCCTTGATCCAAATCCGGCTTTAAACTTCTTCACAACAGTATCTCGGACCTGCCTGGTGTGTTCCTTGTTCTTCATGATGCTCTCTGTGCTTTTAACGGACCTCTGAGACTATCACAGTGCAGGTGCATTTATACGGAGACTTGATTACACACAGGTGGATTGTATTTATCATCATTAGTCATTTAGGTCAACATTGGATCATTCAGAGCTCCTCACTGAACTTCTGGAGAGAGTTTGCTGCACTGAAAGGGGCTGAATAATTTTGCACGCCCAATTTTTCAGTTTTTGATTTGTTAAAAAAGTTTGAAATATCCAATAAATGTCGTTCCACTTCATGATTGTGTCCCACTTGTTGTTGATTCTTCACAAAAAAATACAGTTTTATATCTTTATGTTTGAAGCCTGAAATGTGGCAAAAGGTTGCAAAGTTCAAGGGGGCCGAATACTTTCGCAAGGCACTGTAAATATTTCCCCCAAAAGGTTCTTCCAAGAACCCATAGGAAAATGTTATTCCAAGAACCCATTGTTGTTGGGGTTCATTGAGGAACCTCATTAGTTCTCGCAGGAACCTAACTGCCCAACTGAAACATTTGGATTTGAAAGGACAGCAGGTGCAGGCACTTAACTGAAAAATGTAAAGATCTCCTCAATTTAAGGTTTGTCCCTGGTATCTAAATTCCTATTGTTTTATGATGATACCCTCTATCTTTTCATATTTGTGCAAATCTTTCTAAAACAGAAAATGGACACAATTAAATGGATATCAATCAACAGAGGTAAGAACATGTAGGCTATAAGAATATGTTGAAGGCTAGCTGTATTGAGTGCAGATGACTGAACTGCTCACCTTTTGTGTCTGTAGGTATACAGATGAGGAGGCATACAAAGGTATGTCTATTGGTTTTGGAATGTTATGCAGATCAAGTTTAGTAAACTAGCCACCATCCTTTACCCCATCTTCCCCTTCATATGAAGCCTCAAGGCATGCAAGAGGATTTACATACATGTAGCCTAGTAATTTGTTCAAAGTTTGGACTGTGTTAAAATTCACATTTGATTTGAGTTTCATGCTGGCTGAGACAGTGTCTAAATTTAGACTCACTCCACACATAGTAACTTTTTTAGATTTCACATTGTTCTCAGACAGCAAGCTTTTCATAACAATTTGTTTTGCCTGTGCTTATAGAAGTTAAATATTTTCATATGCATAAGTGTCGAGTTTTGTTTGTGTAAATCATTTGCCCAACGTGATGGTTTCAGTGCCCCTGTGAGAGACCCTTCAGGTCAAGAAACCCCGTTGTTAAGGTTAAAATGTAAGAGCAGTGATAACAGGAGGAAAACAAACAACACCGTTGGTAAAATTGATTAGTGTCTGTGTATTGGCGACGGCATATGCACACAATGTTAATAATGCACCATGACGTCTGTCAAGAAGTAATATTCACGTTTTGATCTATTAAGAAGTGTTGCTTTAACGACGAATGTTTCGTATTTTATTGTCCCTGCCGCCATATTGGAAAACCCTTCCACCCAGTGACATCATAAAGCGTGTTCCTTCCGTCCGATGCTGTGTGGACCTGATTCAACTGAATGTGAACTGCTAGGAGACAAAGCAATGAAGTAATCCCCCCCGGATCAATCAAATGTGTCGTATTTAACTGTTTAGTAACTGGAACATAAACCACGATTTCAAGGTATGTATGCTATCTTGGTCTAATATGATTTCTAGGAGTCTATTTTTCTCTCTCTCCAAATAACGTCGTGAGTAATGTTCTGGGCTGATTCGGTTGGTCCGTCTGTTCCATTACCAGGGCACGATCTGGTTCTGTCTCACCAGGCAGGTTATGCCCTGTGTGGTTTAGCTAGCTGGCACGACCAGGGTCTGTACTGTATCGGACACTGTCCCCAATTAATAAATAGGCTGCTTCATGTATGTAGTTGAAAGGCTAGTCGGTTTGTGAAATTATGGTTTCAGATTTCTGTTTTAGAAACCCGTGTGTGTGGTATATATATGTTTGTTTTTGTGTAGCTAGGTTTAATGTGATACCTAGTTAGCCTCTTGACACTGACATTGTTATTAACTTGGCTGGCTAGCTAGGTTGGGGTTAGCATTTGGCATTACCTAAATGGGCTCCAAATTATGAGTAGAGTTTGAAATAGCTACTATTTTAAGGCAAATCCATGTGTCAACTTAATCCTGGATGTTGCTCGTTAGCTAACTACCCGGAAAAGTAGTAGCCAGCTTGCTAACGTTGGATCAGGAAATAAGGCTACTGTAGCTAGCTAGCTAGCTTTCTTTCACGCTAACCAGCTAGTTAGCTATCCAACTGGATAACGTTCAAGCTAGAAAACGAGTATGATACTGCGGTAGCTATTTTGTCTAGATTCCAGACATAAATATGGTCCGATCACTTGTAAAATCGAATTACGTCTGTAGTTGCTACAATCTTGGTGGAACATTTGTTGTGGTTTGCTGGTGGCTGAATGAATAACGATTAATTCCCCATTTGTTTCTTGTTCTGGGTTAGTTAATTTTAATGAACACTCAATGTGCAATAAGCAGTTTTATTTGTAGGCTAATTATAAAGGCATTGTTGCTAATAAAATAAGGTTTACTTACTGTGGC
Organism: Oncorhynchus kisutch; assembly: GCF_002021735.2. Lineage (NCBI taxonomy): Eukaryota > Metazoa > Chordata > Actinopteri > Salmoniformes > Salmonidae > Oncorhynchus > Oncorhynchus kisutch. Next base: position 18,024,422 of record NC_034192.2, read on the forward strand.
AACCATGCAACTGATTATTAATTTGATAACCAATAACAATGTATTGTGATCTAGGCTATATTTCAACCATACATTGGGAAATTATACTCATGTAATAATTACATAAAATTATCATCATACCTACTTTGAATATGAATAAAATGTCACAAATGTAATGTCAGACTATACATTTTGTCATGGAGGGGGCTTAAAGGACCCCAAAGTTAAAATCATTGCTGGAAGCAATGCACACCAACATTGAAACCCATTTAAATTAAAATGTTTTGGGTGGGGTACCACCTAAATAATGGTAGGCTAGTATCACTCTACATTCCTCAAACTCAACTCTGGACCTTCAAGCCCATTCCACTGCATTTTTGTTTTTCCTTTCTAATCAGGGACTGCTTTAGACTTGGGACACCAGGTGGGTGCAATTAATTATCAGGTAGAACAGAACCAGTAGGCTTCGGAGCTCGTAGGGTAAGAGTTGAATACCCCTGCTCTACACTGTCGTACTGCTAAGCATGTCTAATATATAATATAACCTAACACATCTGTTAAGGGTAATGTGAGGTCTGTTGGGTTGCCGCCTGACATGTTAAACAGTTTCTAGTCTGTCAACTTGTTTTTATCTGTTATTTGCTGACATATTGATGTTTATTGAATTTCTCTCTCATTCCAGATCCTACTAGAAAAGGTGGAAACTTTGACACATTCGTAAATGGAGAAAATGGACTACAAGCTTGCTCCTTCTGAACTGGACAAACAGACTGAAACGTTGGTGTGAGAAATGCTCTCACACCCATGACTCATTAACTTTTGTCAAGCTACATCAGAATTTGATTTTTTTCGCAGAACTTTGGTCAGCTAACATGGATGGTGAGGAAGACCTCTCTCTTAAGAGTGAAGAAGATGTAGTAGATTCAGAAACTAATGGCATAGAAAACAAGAAAAGAGAGGCGAAAGGAACATGTCTAAAAATTGAGGGGCAAGATGGCTACGTGTTTAAATCATACAGCATTGCCCCCCATGACACTGCAGATGCAAAGACCTCCTGTCCATCTAAAACACTGGCTAAAGACTCTTCCCCCGTGGCTTCAATTCACGAGGAGGAACCAGACAATTTATCTATTTCTCAGGTTGATGGACAATTTAAAATGAATGGGTCTGTCAATGAAACAGGTGAGGCATGTGACAAACATAATTCTCTTAGGCCTACTTCTCCAGCCATTTCAAACAAAAGCCTAAATCTAAACACTGAGGTCAAGATAGAAAATGACACATCTGAACATATTGAGGAAGAGGATCCAAATAGTATGGAGGGGACCCAAGAGGATGAAAGGTTATCATATGATAGTTCTGTAGGCCCCTTTGTTACTAGAGACAATACAGATGATTACAGTAGTATGCTTAGTGGGTACACAAGCACTCTTTATGAGGTTGCGATGGATGCTGTCACTCAAAGCCTATTGTCATCCATGAGAAGTCCCGCTAATGTTAATCCCAGGAAGAAATCCCCCGCCTGGAACCATTTCTGCATATCTCCACGTGATAGTACCAAAGCAATCTGTATGTACTGTATGAAAGAGTTCAGTCGAGGTAAGAACGAGAAGGACCTCAGTACAAGTTGTTTAATGCGGCATGTACGAAGGGCTCACCCCACTGTGCTTTTACAAGATGGCGACCTCTCCTCAAATACTCTGACTGCTTCTGCTGCCTCATCGGTAATATCCCCCTCAAATAACGGAAGCCTGGCAGCTAGCATTACTACTCCCGCCGCACGAAAGAACTCCTCACCGTCCACCTCTTCAGCAGAGGGCTCTGACATATCATCATCCAAAGAAGTGTTACCAAAACTCGAACCAAAACTAGAACAGGGTGCCAAAAACGACACTGGCACAGTCTCATCCTCACATTCCAACAACAACCATGAAGAAGCGATGGATGGAGGTGGGTCTGAGCGCCTCGCTGCAACTCCTAAAAACTCAAGTTCTCGTAGAAGATCAGCTGTGTGGAAGCATTTCTACCTGTCACCTGCTGACAGTTCCAAAGCAGTGTGCATACACTGCATGAATGAATTTAGCAGGGGTAAAAATGGAAAGGACTTGGGCACTAGCTGTCTGATTCGCCATATGTGGAGAGCCCACAGAGAAATTGTCATTGAAGAAAATGGACAGGGCTCCAACATCCCACCACCATATACAAACCCACCAACGCTATTGTCTCGCTCTCAGCTGCATCAGGACTCAGTAGTGGACATTAAAAAAGAATCCTTCTTCGCTCCATCCTCCCCAGAAACAATATCTGACGAAGTGCCCCATAACGAAGATGAAAGCATGGATGTGAAGGAGTCTAACACAATAAACCAATTGGAACAGGATTCCTCCCTCAATCTCTGCTTTGGACTTCGAGATGAGGATGTTCCTTTACCTTCCTCACCGTGCGATCTGTCCCTTGAGGGCTCAGGCCTGAAAGAGGATCCGGCAAGTTCAATCTTCCAACAAAACAAAAAAATAATGAAACGGGTGAAATCCGAAGTGTGGCACCATTTCATCGTCTCTCCAGGGGATCAGCTTAAAGCCCTCTGTCGATACTGCCCCTGTGTCATCAGCCGGGGGAAACGGGGCGACTTCGGAACCAGCTGTTTGATGAGGCATCTAATGAGAAGGCACCCTGATGTCCTCAAAAACCAAAAAAGTACAAATGCTAAGGACTCCTCACCTCATCCCTACGCTATTCTTTCTGCCACTGAGGCTGTTCCAGCCAAACTGACTAACAGCCCTGCTAAAGAGAAAAAGCCACATAACTCTGTGTTCAGTAAAAAGACATCAAAGTTGTGGAATCATTTTTCTATTTCCCCTTCCGATCCCACTAAGGTGGTTTGTTTGCACTGTAGCCGCACAATAAGTCGTGGCAAAAAGACGACAAACCTCGGAACTAGTTGTTTATTTAGGCACATGCAGAGATTTCATGGAAATGTTCTTGAAAGTAACAGTACTATCTCAGGTGATGTGCCGTCTGCTGAAATTCACGTTAAACACGAACTCATGGACACTTCTGTGTATGACGAAAACTGTGAAAGATTTGATGACTACCATCCGGTTGCCAAAAAAATCACCAAACTCGTTGCTGAAATGCTTGCACTGGATCTTCAGCCATCAGCCCTAGTAGAGAACACTGGTTTGAACCGACTACTGGAGTACCTTCAACCTCAATATTCTCTACCCTCCTCTTCATATTTCACCAGCATTGCCATACCAGACATGTATGAGAGGGTGAAGGAGGTTGTTCTCACACACCTGAAAGAGGCTGAGAGTGGTATCGTCCATTTCACAACAAGCATCTGGGTCACTAGCCAGACTCGGGAATTTCTGACTCTTACTGCCCACTGGGTTTCATACGAATCATGTGTTAGACCTCAGGGCGAGGACTTTCACTGCTCTGCTCTCCTCAGTGTGTCACAGATAGACTGTGACCATGACATGCTCAATATACAGAAGCAGCTCGAATACTTCTGGGACACCTGGATCAGCTCCTTAGGGCTGAAGAAAGGATTTACTGTTACCGACAACAATGCCATTGCAAATGTCCTGGAGGACAACGACCATGTCATCGTGCAGTGCTTTGGACACACCATAGACCTAATTGTGAGCGAAGCCATAAAGAGTCAGAGGATGGTTCAGAACCTTCTCAGCATCGCTCGGAAGATCTGTGAGCGAGTGTATCGCTCAGACAAAGCAAAGGAAAAGTTGGCTGAACTGCAGAAGGTTTACCAGTTACCTGAAAATTGCCTCATCCAGGACGTTCCCTCAAAATGGAGGACATCCTTCTTCATGCTTGAACGTCTGGTGGAACAAAAGAAAGCGGTCGACGAGATGTCAATAGAGTGCAACTTCAGGGAAATGATCAGTTGCGACCAATGGGAAGTGATGCAGTCGGTGTGCAATGCGTTGAAGCCCTTCGAAGTGGCCTGCAGGGAGATGAGCAATCGCACTGCCACTCTGGGTCAAGTCATACCACTGATACACATCCTTAACCGAAAGATAGACATGCTCTTCGACGAGACGATGGGCATCGACAACATGCTCAAGTCTCTGAAGGAAGCGATGGTGAGTAGGATGTCATCAACCCTACGCAACCCCAGGTACACTTGGGCGACAATGTTGGACCCGCGGTACAAGGCTTCCTTGTTCACGGAGGAAGAGGCGGAGCAATGCAAACAAGACCTCATCAGTGAACTTCAGGTGTCCCTTTCTACCTCAATTGAGACAAAGCCTTCACTATCCAACGGATGTGGTGGAGAGGTCCCAGCGTCATCAAATGGCTCTCCCTCAAACAACAAGGACAACCTCTGGGCACTCATGGATGACATCAGACACAAGATAAAACAGGAGGACAAGCCAAAATCATCAGAGCTGGCAGTGCTGGAATACTTGGAGGAGGACATACTTGATCAAAGCTGTGATCCGCTGGACTATTGGAACCTGAAGAAGTTACTGTGGCCTGACCTTGCCAAAGTCGCTGTCCGCTACGTGGGCTGCCCTCCCAGCATTGTCCCAGCAGAGATTCTGTTCAGCACAGCCAGTGTGAACTGCACTCTGAATCAGCCCATGCCATTACTAGAAAACATGGAGGGGCTGCTCTTTCTAAAGGTCAACCTACCGTTAATTTATTATCAGCACTGATTAAAACCATTGCTTATGAGGAGCTCCTTATCAAGGTCCAATTCATAGAACTGTGAAATTACCCTTTTAGATTCAGGGGTAACTAATGGAAAATAGATATACAGAGGTTCATTTTCAAAACATGAGTGCATTTGGAATTGTTAATTGCATTAATGTGTACTACTGTTGAAACACTTTAGAACTTGCATCAGTCAGCAACTCAGTGACGTGTCAGGGAGGGAGGGGTGTATTTAGCAGTAGGGGTTGTGAATATTTGTTCCTGTGTCTTTTTTTCAATGTCAGTTGTCTTCTCTCTCCTTGTGCCTTATCCAAAAATAATTCAGGTCAAAATGCTGTAAATACTTGCGCAAATCATGGCTTAATTTTAGAAACAATGCTGGGTTTTTTTTCTAAATGAACACATGGCCCAAAAATAAATGCTGTGACTTAAAGATGTTAAGTTTTATTTAATTATTTCATTGTGAATTTGTGGCTCATGGTACTGTTGATTTAGAAATTGCTTTAACTTGCTGAAATATTTAATATTATGCAAGATATTGCCGTTTCAGAAGCAATTTGTTTGAACATGTCTATAGCACAATTTTAAGCTTATTTAAGGGATTAAATTATGGGTTGTCAAGTAATGTACATATGTATAAATAATGATTTCTGAACTTAATTTGATAAACGTGGAACCATGCAAATTGTTGTCATTTGTAAATAAAGGTTTCTTATGTAATCCTTTGTTCCTGGTTTTGTATACAAAATTGGACCTGTTTGGTAGTGGACATTGTAGCAAAAAATATTCTTAATAGAAAAGTTCAGGCACCACCGCTTCACTTAGTATTCTCCCTACAAAACATGACCCAGACATCCCACTGTCATGGGGAACAGTCACCAGGGAATGTTTAAAATGTAACCTTTCTGTAAACAGTGGTCTCTAGAAACATGTAATAGTGCCTCAAGTACTGCCTTGTAAGTCAACACACAGGACAAGTTTCCTCTTCAGTTTTATTCCAAAGATCACGACAAGCAGTTTTGTTCATATAGGAAACCATAAACACATTAAAATGGATCAATAGCATAATGAGATCTTTGAACTTATTTCAGAAAAATAAATGTAGTTTTGAAGGATGGCAGTTATCTGACCACTTTGTTTGAAGGAAGTGTTAGACAGTAAACCAGTTACCTGGTTTGGTGGAGTAAAATTGGATAAGTATATTGTATTGGATCATTTTCAGTTGAAGTAATGAAAGGCCTATATACACACTTTCTTTGCATGTGAATGTGTCTGGCAAGGCCAACTTAACCATTCTAGTCATTTCCATATTAAAAATAAAGCAGGTGATCCTTTCGGCGTACCCTACCAATACCTGGCTCCAAACAACTTATAGCCCAAAAGAGTGATTGAGTGTTCTGTTTTCAATACACTGCAATTTAGTTTTGGTTATTTACAATTTGGTCATAGGAAAAAACAAAATCCTGAAAAACGACATCCCTGTCAGTTCAACTGGGACGCTCAGGGTCGGGTACTCTTTCTAGCAACACCAGTTTGTCTCCCAGGTTTATACTGAAGAAAGGAAACTGAAAGGCATTCAACAACATGTTGCTGTAACCTTGGATAAAGGCCAAAGGCATGTGAGAGTCTTTGAGTAGTGCTATCTGAGTGGCATTGGCCTCCATCAGAACATGGGTGTAGGTCTTCATATCAGGGTGTCCAGGGCCAACGTCTTCTCTCTTGTCATACCTGACAATAGAACACAAAGCTGAATCCTTAGAATGCCTTTAGAAGGTTGGAAACAGTTATATTCCAGAATAGAATACCTAGTCAAACTAACCTCCAGTTTCTGTTCAGTTCTAAGAAACGTGACACTCCAGTTTGGGCAGCAAATACATCAATATGAACAGAGACATCTGAGGAGAAGCAATTGATTACATACAGCCTTTAATCAGTGTTTCTGCAACCATGATACTTCCCTTACTGTCTGATAAAAAAAAAAAGTATAACCTCTTACCAAGGGATAAAGTGGGTAAACACTGATAGCAGCAAGTACATTAACGCTCCCTACTATACATAATACATTTTTCCACAAAAGGTGGTGAAAAGTTCACTAAAAGTAAGAAAGGTGTGTAAACACCGTTTACCCTCCACTACATCACTGCTCTTACCTGATGTAGATGGTACTAGTTTATGTAGTACCTGCACCCCCCTGCCTCCAGGGTAGTTGTGATGGGACACGTACAGAGATATGCTGGAGTATGCAGCATTTGTCACCAACTGGCCAACCACGATTAAGGAGCCAAGTTTATACATCCAAGATTTGTGGTAGTTGTTCAGACTGTAGGACCGAGAATTAAAAGGTTAAACATTATTAAATAATGTGGTTTCTCTGTCCACACTTAAAGTATGTCCCCCGAAAGACAATTGAACTGTGACTCCATCCTGAAGGCCAAAAATGTCAATAAGCTTCTCCCATGTTTTTTCAACATTATACTAAACCTCCCTGAACAGACAACACTCATGCCAATAACAGCCTCTCTCTCCTTACATGAAGGAGCAGCCCCGTGCAGCCACTATATTCAGCACAGGGAAGGTGTAGAGGATAAAGCGTAGCTCCTTATGGGGCAGGAAAGAGTAGAGCAGGATAAATCCTACAGTCGGCAGCAGCAGGGTGCGCGTCCGTCTGTCCAGCAGGCCTAGGGGAATGAACAGAACTGCGCAGCCCAGGGCACGGGGTAGAGCAGAGTAGAAGTACCACAGAAAGGGGGAGGTTTACTGGGGGAGAAAGTCAAGGAAAGATAGCAAGTTGTTTTCAGATCAAAAGTGGGCTCTCTGTGATGAGTGGAAAATGACCCCATTACTTTCGTAATATTATCACAAACATTGATACTGACTCAGAATCGATCAAGGAGAAGCAGGTGTCAAGCTGCGTTGCATGATTTAATTAGTTGACTGTGGGCATTATTGTTAGGGGTTTATAACAAGCATTTAGTGAAGTGAAGGATATTCCCCAGTTGGAGCTCTTGTTCAGGATGGTGTTGTACCAGAGTACCTGGCCCTCAGGCCAAAGCAGCTTATTCCAGAAGAATGAGTCAATGCAGACAGTCAAAGCTGAAAGAGAGAAGATAAAATTAGACGTTCATCTAAAGAGCACATATATTTATGACACTTCTAATCCTGAAAAACTACAGGGTATGTATGCATTTGTTCCAGGCAAGCTACAGCACACCCGACTCATCTAACTACTATAGCCTAGCCAGCTGTGTTAGTGCTGGGCTGGAGCAAAAGCCTGCACACTCTGTAGTTATCCAGGACCATAATTAGTGTTGCTGATAACAGATTTACCTAGTGACAGAGCACCTGCAGGAATGGCATAGTAGAACAGTTGAAGGATCCCCAGCCTCCTGCTCAGTAGTGACATGAGCAGCATAAGACCCAGGTAGAGACACAGTTCTGATCTAAACACGATGATGACGAGCGCAGAGAGACAGATGAAGGACCCATACCTCTGCCCCATCCATGCAGTGAACGCCAACAGAACTAGGAAGAAAACAGAACAGACCATTTAACTGCATAAGATAATCATCAGTGAAACTGCTGGAAGAAAGGACTTAAAATAGACTATATACACAAAATTATGTGGACACCCCTTTAAAATGAGTGGATTCAGCCATTTCAGCCACACCCGTTGCTGAAAGGTGTATAAAAATCGAGCACACAACCGTCACAAGACGCCAGCTTCCAACAAGTTATTTAATCAACTTATGCCCTGCTAAAGCTGCTCTGGTCAACTGTTAGTGCTGTTATTGTGAAGTGGAAACGTCTAGGAGCAACAAACAGGTCAGCAGCGAAGTGGTAGGCCACACTAGCTCACAGAACGGGACAATTTTTTTGCCTGTCCTCACTAAAGAGTTCCAAACTGCTTCTGGAGGCAACGTCTGCACAATAACTTTGTCGGGAGCTTCATGAAATGGGTTTCCCTGGCCGAGCAGCCGCACACAAGCCTAAGATCACCATGTGCAATGCCAAGCGTCGGCTGGAGTGTTGTAAAGCTTGCCGCCATTGGACCCTGGAGCAGTGGAAATGTGATCTTCGGAGTGATGAATCATACTTCACCATCTGGCAGTCCAACGGACAAATCTGGGTTTGGCGGATGCCAGGACAACGCTACCTGCCCCAATGCATAGTGCCAACTGTAAAGTTTGATGGAGGAGGAATAATGGACTGGGACTCTTATTCATGTTACTGGCTGGGCCCTTTGTTCCCATGTAGGGAGTTCTTAACACTACAGCATACAAAAGGACATTCTAGATGATTCTGTGCTTCCAACAGTTTGGGGAAGGTCCTTTTCTGTTTCAGCATGACAATGCCCCTGTGCACAAAGCGAGATCAATACAGAAATGGTTTGTCGAGATCGGTGTGGAAGAACTTGACTGGCCTGCAGAGCCCTGACCTCAACCCTATCAAACACTTTGGGATGAATTGGAACACCAACTGCGAGCCAGGCCTAGTCGCACAACATCAGTCCCCTACTTCACTAATGCTCTTATGGCTGAATAGAAGTCCCCGCAGCAATGTCCCAACATTTAGTGAAAAGCCCTCCCAGAAGAGTGGAGGCTGTTAAAGCAGCAAAGGGGGGAACCAACTCCTTATTAACACCCATGATTTTGGAAAAAGGTGTTCAACGAGCAGTTGTCCACATACTTTTGGTCATGTAGTGTATTTTAAAAGGTGCTGCACCTATAATTGTTCACCAATAGCATGTGTAAGCTAGGCTAATTGCAACAGCACTAGGCTCCAGTCAAAACAAATCTGCCCCCTCACCCCAATCCATTTTCATGTAACATGGGAGACTCGCAATTGAGCCTTACTTTCAGTTTTGGTCCTCCAGCTTTAAACAGCTGTACAAATTGTATTTTTTGTTATCAAAAATATATTTCACATTGATTTAAATGGTACAATGATTCCCTACAATATGCCGTGCTTGTTTCCTCACTGAAATTGAGAAAACAGTGTAGAATTGTAGCAACCAGGAAATGGCAGAGTAATTTTTACATTTGGCACTTGATCCAATATCCACTACATAACATAGCCAAAGTCATAACAGCTCTCCCAATTTGACAACAGGTGCCACTCGGCAGGAGAAAGCAATAGGCGAATATCACAGCCAATCACAATTGACCGGGTAAGTAATACTGTGAAACACCATCATTCCACTATTACTGGAGATATATTATGGACATGATCTGAAATTACAATGGAAAAAATCCTTTCTGTAGCACTTTTAACACATTGGTGGACATTTTTATTAGAGGTCGACCGATTATGATTTTTCAGTACCGATTATTGGAGGACCAAAATAAACCGATACCGATTAATCGGGCGATTTTTAAAAATGTATTTGTAATAATGACAATTACAACAATACTGAATGAACACTTATTTTAACTTAATTTAATACATCAATAAAATCCATTTAGCCTCAAATAAATAATGAAACATGTTCAATTTGGTTTAAATAATGCAAAAACAAAGTGTTGGAGAAGAAGGTAAAAGTGCAATATGTGCCATGTAAAAAAGCTAACGTTTAAGTTCCTTGCTCAGAACATGAGAACATATGAAAGCTGGTGGTTCCTTTTAACATGAGTCTTCAATATTCCCAAGTTATTATAGGAATTATAGGACTATTTTTCTCTATACCATTTTTTATTTAAGTAACCTTTGACTATTGGATGTTCTTATAGGCACTTTAGTATTGTCAGTGTAACAGTATAGCTTCCGTCCCTCTCCTTGCTCCTGGGCTTGAACCAGGAACACAACGACAACAGCCACCCTCGAAGCAGCAGAGCAAGGGGAATAACTACTCCAAGTCTCAGAGCGAGTGATGTTTGAAACGCTATTAGCGCGCTCCCCGCTAACTAGCTAGCCATTTCACATTGGTTACACCAGCCTCATCTCAGGAGTTGATAGGCTTGAAGTCATAAACAGCAGAGCTGCTGGCAAAACACACGAAAGTGCTGTTTGAATGAATGCTTACGAGCCTGCTGGTGCCTACCACAGCTCAGTCAGACTGCTCTATCAAATCATAGACTAAATTATAACATAATAACACACAGAAATACAAGCCGTAGGTCATTAATATGGTCAAATCCGGAAACTATCATCTCGAAAACAAGACATTTATTATTTCAGTGAAATACGGAACCGTTCCCTATTTTATCTAACGGGTGGCATCCATAAGTCTACATTTTCCTGTTACATTGCACAACCTTCAATGCCATGTCATAATTACGTAAACTTCTGGCAAATTAGGCGGCCCAAACTGTTGCATATACAATGACTCTGCATGCAATGAACGCAAGAGAAGTGACACAATTTCACCTGGTTAATATTGCCTGCTAACCCGGATATCTTTTAGCTAAATATGCAGGTTTTAAAATATATACTTCTGTGTATTGATTTAAAAAAAGGCATTGATGTTTATGGTTAGGTACACATTGGAGCAACGATACGCACCGCATCGATGATATGCAACGCAGGACACGCTAGATAAACTAGTAATAACATCAGCCATGTGTAGTGATTATGATTGATTGTTTTTTTATAAGATAAGTTTAATTCTAGCTTTCAACTTACCTTGGCTTCTACTGCATTCGCGTAACAGGCAGTCTCCTTGTGGAGTGCAATGTAATCAGGTGGTTATAGCATTGGACTAGTTAACTGTAAGGTTGCAAGATTGAATCCCCCGAGCTGACAAGGTAAAAATCTGTCATTCTGCCCCTGAACAAGGCAGTTAACCCACCGTTCCTAGGCCGTCATTGAAAATAAGAATGTGTTCTTAACTGACTTGCCTAGTTAAATAAAGGTGTTACATTTTTTACATTTTTTAATCAGTGTCAAAAAATACTGATTTCCGATTGTTATGAAAACTTGAAATCGGCCTTAAATAAAATCGGCCATTCCGATTAATCGGTCGACATCTATAATACAAATTATGAGTTATCCTACATGAGGCTTCTCCAACAGTATTTTCATCAAAATTTTCATCCAATAAATTTGTATACTATAGTCATGTCTTTAATATATATATATCAGTGTCTCTTACCTATTGGCAGTGCAAATACGTTGGGGAGGGGTCTCGTGCTGTAGAACATGAGATGGAACTGTGAGGCGCAGGTGAGACAGAACAGTCCCGCAACTGTCGACCCGAACTGCCTCCGAACCTCCCTCTGCATGCTCCATAGAGCTAATGTCACACACACTCCCAGGCAACCTCGCACTGGATAGCAAAAAAGGTACACATCAATACATTTGAGTAAGTGGACTGATTTGTGCCATACCTGTCAAGCTGTACTTGATTTAGTTTGTCTGGAACTATGGAAACAATTGAGTAGTCCCAAAAGTGAAAAAATCTATTGAACCCAGGTCTTCTCTATTGCACTGCTGTTGTTTATGGATATCATATAATAGTAGCAGGACTTACCCATCAGTTGTGTGTAGAATTTAGAAGCCTCCAGTAGTGACAGCAGGTAGAACAATGGGGAGCATACCGTTGATATGAACACAGCACCAAGGAATGTCCGTGGCACCACACCAGGAAATTCATGGTGGTCATACTGGTGAGACAGTGGGAAGATACTGTCAACATAAGCAATGGAGTTCTGGCATTTACATTTAACTAGGCAAGTCAGTTAATTACAAGTTCTTATTTACAATGATGGCCTACCCCGACCAAACCCGGACGACGCTGTGCCAATTGCGCGCTTCCCTATGAGACTACCAACCACAGCCGGATGTGTTGCAGCCTGGATTCGAACCAGGTACTGCAGTGTCTTAGACCACCCGGGAGCCTAAACTATTTGTCATTGTTTAGGTGGGCACAAAATGACTTACGGGAAGGTAATGTTGTAGAACGCGTTATCAAAAGATAGTGTAACACTGTCAACAAGCATTTGCACCATGCATGTGTAAAGAAGATTAATGTTAGCTAACTTTTAGCTAGCTACCGTTAACGTTAGTTGGCTGTTGTATGCGTAGGTCTGTCTTACCTTTTCAAAATCAAGTCTGTGATAAAGAATATCATGCACTGCTTGTAAGTTGAAACTCTCTTCAACTTTTGTAAAAGGACAAATAAACAAATGTAATAGAGTCACCGAAATGAGTACAAACAACAGTGATTTCCCAGACGCAGCCCTCTTCTCTGCCATGACGTGACGCAAATAGGAAGTTGACGCATGCGCAAGAATATGGAAATATTAATTTATTTTTCCACGTGGGAAGAATGAAGACCGGTGTCCCGCGCGTGGCAGAATATCATTGGTACTTACAGTGATTGACGGGCAAAATGGCAAATCACAACAAGCCACACTCGTACCAAGAGCCTGTCCGGAAAAAAGTAGCTATTTTTTTTCTACCTGCATGTACATAATACTTTCGAATGCTTTGCATAGATAACGCTAGCTAACTTCCAATGAATTGTTTTATATGTGGCTGGACTCTGTGCTGCATGTTGTTAGGGATAGGAAGTTTGCTGGCAAGTGGCTAAGGTATAACGTTAGCTATGATGTGAAACTTCGAGTCATTCAACTGCTATCCATCTAACGTTACTGTAGTTAGCCAGAATGCTATCGTTCCGTCAATTATTGTGGCTATTTTTTAACCTAGCTTTTATTTTACTATCACAATGCACCCATGCAAAAGACTTAAAAAGCTCATGTCATACCTGCAAACAGATAGCTGATAACTTCATTAAGGTAAGTTTGAAATGTTATTCTGTGAATAATTTGCCTTAGCTAGCTTGGCAGTACTATCAATTGGTCTGATTCAAACCACAATCAATTGATGTGCTTTTATTTACCAGTGGGCAACCAATGATGGTGTATTGTGCTTGCAATGCTTTAATGTAACTAAGCCCTCCTGTTCTGACCTTGATGTAGGCTATGTAATATGACTGAACATATCGTAACACCAGTATACTAGTGAGTCAATTAACGTTAGACCAGTTTATAATGTGGGAGTCAGACCAAATAACTAGCTAACATATGTGTGCTCTTTACACCCAGATTACCAGACACAGTGCTGTAGTACATTTTCACAATTGATCAAATGACTGCCATAATATGTGTCTGGTTAGCTAGTCTTCATCCTCACACTACTTGTACCAACAGGGATTGGACCAAACAAAAAAGCAGAACTTTGGTGGAGGAAACACCGCTTGGGAGGAGAGGGCACTTTCCAAATATGAGACGAGGTAAGATTCCTATACACCACTCATCACACAAACGATTCCTCCTAATGCTGGACTGTTGCTGTGCTTATCACATATCTGTTTGCTCTGATCAGTGATTGCTAAACCTATTTGTCATGCTGACCAAGACCACGTATTCTCTGTTGACCCAGTGGCACAATAGAAGCTGATTTCTCTGTCTCCTCTTCCCTTTCCCTCCTCCCTCTCTCCTCAGTGAGATCCGCCTAGTTGAGATTCTGGAGAATCTGTGTGAGAGCAGCAGCTTTGACTGTAACCACATGGTAGAGGAGCATGAGGACCACTTTGAGACCTGGTGGTTCAAGAGGTGAGTACTTTACCTGAGTGATCAGCTAGAACACGAGGGCAGCACATGTCCCATGAGCACAAAAACCCTTACTTACTTACTTAGGCCTTTTACTTCTCCTGGAGCATAGGCCATTGACATCAGATTTCATGACCCCTTATCACTATTTGTCCTTGTAGAATATCTGAACTTCCAGGCTACAAGTCAATGGTGTATTGTGATTTGACATCGCGCTCTTCCAATCCAGGCAAAAGAAGCATCCTGATCTGTATAAGTGGTTCTGCATTGATACCATCAATGTGTGCTGTTTGAAGGGAACATTTGGCCCTGATTGCAATGGTAAATACGTACTCCTCCAACACCACATTTATTTGACTAATACCAACCAGCCATGGGTGAATGAGAATCATCTGTTTCCTTCTGACAGCCTGTGTGGGGGGTTCCGAGAGGCCTTGCCATGGCAACGGTGTGTGTGACGGTGATGGAACACGAGGGGGTAATGGCAGGTGCAACTGTGACCATGGTTACAAGGGGGAGTTCTGTCTGGATTGCATCGACGGATACTTCAATGAAATTAGGAACGACACGTTTTCACTATGCACAGGTATTTGGTTTATTATGTTTGCATGTTATTTTTTAACAATGGTTTACACAAATCCATTCCTTTCAGATCTAAGCAATGTGCCTAGGGGACAGGCTAGGGGTGTATTTGGAGCAGGGCATGCATCTCAGACCACCTTTCCCACTCAATCCCATACACTACAGAGTGCCACTCCTCCTGCAAGACCTGCACTGGTCTAACCAATGAGGACTGTGAGGAGTGCAAGACTGGCTGGGGGGAGGATGACGAGGGGGCCTGTCTTGGTGAGAGAGACATTTTTATACTTTTCTGTGGCATAAGTACTTTCCCTGTCATGAATTTGACATCAAGATCAAATTCACTTTTCCTGTTGCTTCTCATTGTGTGACACTAGATGTGAACGAGTGCTTGAACGACCCTCCTCTCTGCAAAGAGGATCAGTACTGTCTGAACACAGATGGCTCGTTCTCCTGTAAAGGTACTGTAAAACTGGTTTACTACTTAGTGAGAGGACCATATTTACTATATTGTTGGATGCATACAGCTATTCTATTAGGGACTGAAAATATAAATATGTATACTGACTAAGCTATTTGTAATAAACTTTAAACAAGTATTAACATTTGAACTCTGTTCTCCTCTCTGGTAGGCTGTGATAAGGTGTGTTCAGGCTGTACTGAGGCAGGGCCTGATAAGTGCCAGAGCTGTGCTCCTGGGTACCAGGACACAGAGGGCACCTGCACAGGTAGGGAGTCATGGTTAACTGCGTTCGTGGAGTGTGTCTGAAAGTGGGCTTTGCAAAACAAGTGGGAGGATCAACACGAAGTGTATCGAAAAAGTAACCGCTTCCTTGTAGCATTTTAGCTAAGCCTAACCTAAACCTCATTCTCCTAACGTGCCACGTTACTTTTCCTGACATACTTAACCGGCTTTGCTAAAATGCTACAAGGAAGCAGTCACACAAAAGTCTTGAGTGGAGACCAATCTGCCCGCTTTTTTTCACGCAATGCCCACTTTGTCACATTCCACATATGCAGTTACCCACACTTGGAGCTAGGACATCTCACCTTACAGTATGGCCCTGAAGTATCTTCCTTTCCTCTCTCCCTCCCTTCATCACTTCTTTGTCATTTTATTCATGATTTTATCCTTCCTTCCTTCTTTCCCTCCTTGATGTTGCCACCTTCAGTTGTCCAGCCTGTGTACCCTGTTGGCCAGTAACAGAGAGGCAATCGTCTTGGACATAGAGTAACTCGTCCACAATGGAGGTTTGTCCATAGTTTGGACACTACCTTAAAGGCAGGACGATACAGTACATTACCACTCGCAATGCTATCCCTACATTTCTCTACATGCTAAATCTAGATCCATGTTTTAACTGTCAGATACTTTGCTTAAATATACTTTTTATGCTTTAAAGATGCACTATGCTGAAATCGCTCCGCCATTTCCTTGTTGCTGAAATTCTATTTGTTTGCCTAATTTCAGTTTGTGACATGTCAGGCAAGTATAGTGTAGAGAATCATTGTACCATCTAAACTGCTGGGAAATATATTTTCCATAACCAAAAATATTGTATTTTCAGCTGTTTGAAGCTGGTGTACAAAACCGAAAGTAAAATACTTACTTAAAAACAGGAAGCATAGAAATAACACCCATGGAACATATCTACCGCTTCATAGACTTGCTTCCAATGAGAATGACAGATCTGTAACTCACATTTCTATGTGAATTTGGTCGGGTCACCCAAAAAGTAACACATTGCATCTTTTAATGAAATGGGAATGACATGGATGTTGTTGAATGCTTATTGACATGCTCGTAACTCCTTGGCGGTCTGTGACATTTAAGATGAGGGAGGACGATGATTTGTTTTATGAGCATGGCCTTATTTCTATTACAGCATATTGGATGACTGTCATTCGTATTTTATTCACCCAGCCCAATGTAACATCGATAGGTTTAGGCTACTACATAATACTCAAATTTAGCAAACAAGACTTTCTTTTGGACAACTTCAGGTATATTTATCCCCATTCCGTTCGCTTCCGTTTTAAATGTTTTTCAACAGAATTGCCGGAATGAATATTTTCATAGCACTTAGCACATAGCACTTTCATAGCAGCCACATACGAACAGCATGATAGTTTTGTGCTTTGTATCGCATCTACGTACTCTCCTCCTCACTTTTTCACTTGTGGACTTCAGTGCAAAACACATCAGCTGTTAGTGACCAGGCGGAAGAAAAACTTTCCAAGCAACACCTTCATATCATAACTGCTTCACACAGCCTACATTGTCACCATATTAGCGAACATCATTCCCAACACATTAGTAAATCTGCTACAATCATGCAGTTCAGCAGTTTCACCGGCGGGTCCTGGTGGCATTAAATTACTAAAACTTAAAGCTTACCTTGACTTGGAAGAGTTCCAGTGTTGGATAGCCATAGCTAGCTAATTAACATAGCATCCCTCTGTTTCAGTTTAAGCTATACTAGTTAGCTGCATTCGCCAGCAAAGTGAAAATGAAAGAAATACAACTATATATAGCTAGCTCTCTTGTTTCTCCTTAATTTTTCAAGAAATTCATTTGTTCAAAACTGTACTTCTATTGTCTTTCTATCTTTGAGTCAACTACTCACCACTTTTTATGCACTGCAGTGCTAGCTAGCTGTAGAGTATGCTTTCAGTACTAGATTCATTCTCTGATCCTTTGATTGGATGGACATGTCAGTTCATGCTGCAAGAGCTCCGATAGGTTGGAGGCTGTCCTCTGGAAGTTGCCTTAATTACTGTGCAAGTCTTTGGAATGGGTTGAGAACCATGAGCCTCCTAAGTTTTGTATTGAAGTCCGTGTACTCAGAGGAGGACGGAAACTAGCTGTCCTCCGGCTACACCATCGTGCTACCCTACAAAGTGCTGTTGGGGCTACTGTAGACCTTCATTTTAAAACAGTCTGTTTTAATCAATTATTTGGTGGTGTGATTACTGAGGATGGTTGCTGTTTGTTACTATGCAAATACTTTTCCAACTGCTGATGTAAAAGGGCTTTATAAAACCTCTGTCTGAACCTCATCTCCAAAACAATTTTTTCTGGAAATTGAAAAAAATGACCATATTTTCCCATTGCCGAACAAACAATTATAAAACTTCAGGAGCTATTTTGAATACATTCTTGGTTATAGAGTCATGAAATTAGTACACTGAGGGAATTTAATGCTTTTAATAAATGTAAACAACATTTAAAAAATAATTGTCAAAGTCATTAGACAGTGCTGAAAACCAATTTGATGGTTGATCTGTTTAGATGTGAACGAGTGTGAGCAGCCTGAAGCTGTGTGTACTGCGGGAAACCAGGAGTGTGTGAACAACAAAGGAAGCTACATCTGTATCTGTGCCAGCGGGTACGAGGAACAGGAGGGAGTCTGCGTCACAATACCTGAGCCAGGTAATCAATAATAACAACCTGTTATGCATTTTATACATGACAACACACTTTAATTGAGTGTCGTTAGTTATCTTGTGTTATTGTTTCATGTAACTGCATTCTGCATAATAAGTCATGTTGACCACAACCATGAATTAAATCCAAATCAGGTTAAGTACACTGTAGTTACTACTACAGTAACAGAATACTCTCTGAAATACTGCAGGTGCAGTTGTATCAGATGACTCTTGGTTCTCTTGGTTGACACTGTATTTGACATCAGTGCATGATCAAGCAAGTATGTGTTTGATGTTTTTTCTCAAATTCTATGTCCACAATGAGGTCATTCCTTTTGCAGCGTACGCTATACATAAAGACAAAATAAACACCACAAGGAAAGGATATTGTGTTGCCTTGTACAGTATATGAGTTGAGGGGTGTGGGACTTCCAGTGTTGGTCAGTTATTTTCAAGTGCTTGTGGTTTTGTCTTTGTTACCTTCAGAGGAGGATGCTGACACAGTGAAACGTCCAGAAGAGCACGTGGACCTTTGACCTCAGGAAAAGAACCAATTGGAACAGACCAGGAAGAGCATTTGGAGTAAATGTATTAGGTGGTTGTGACCTGTGAGACTACATCCCTATAGCTCACAGCATCAAAATATCCTGAGGCCACTACTTTTAAATAACTACATGGCAGTTATTGAACACTTGACATTCATACTGCACTCTTTACAGACTTTTATACCTGTGGATTATGGATGGACAGCCAACAGAATGGCTGTGAAAATAAAGGTTCAACCCCCCCAAGTACTCTGGTTCTTGTTTTTGCCTGGTTTTTATATTCATGCAGGATTTTAACGTAATTCAAATAAAGTTTTTGAGAACAGAAATGATGGTGCATAAATCAGATTATGGATCTTTCTGGATTAGCAGTGCCTAAAACATCCTCTTGGGGGCAGTCAATGCAATTCAAATACTGTTGATGTAGTTTTCAAAATTGAACTCAGAGTGGCACCCAAACCACATAGAATAAATCTCAAATCAGCTGTTAGTTGGATGAATCGGCAGAATGAAACCTACTGTTTTGTTTGAGATGAAATGGATCAAATGTGGTATTATTTTAGGGTTAGGGCAATTGAAAAGATTGATGACCATGTCTTGTGGCTAAACTAGTGAAATGTGAATGTTTTAGTATGAACCTGATCCTAAATCATTAAATCAACTGTTGTCTACTCCTATCATATCCAACTAACCTGCTTCTCACCCTTCTAAGGAATGACGACAATTGTTATGACTGTTTTTGCAGCCTTAGAGCTGGATGAGGAGCCAGTCGAAACCTGTCCTGGCTGGTGCTTTCCACAAAAAAAAGACCCCCCCCCCCCCCCCCCCCCCCATTCACACACTGTTATTGCCCACATTTCCTCTGCGGTACTTTTCCAGTGTTTCATCTGCTGAAAACCACAATGTGTGCCAAAAGTGAGATGAGATTTGAGTTTACAAGAAACCTCAATGATATTCCCCATCTGTATGCATAATGGTTTTGTTTTTTGCACCCAGATGCAAGATGTTATGTCAGCATTGTAAAATTAGATGGGCCAAGATCTCCCTACATATGCTATATAAATGTGATTCAGGATTGTATAGATAAGTGGTGTATAGATGATGCCCTAATATGGCTCGGAAATACAAGGAAACACTTGCAACACTCCACCGACTCAACAGTGTATTGCAGTCAGTGAGGAAAGTATGCATTCGTGTCACAACAGGTTGCTGTGGATACTTAGTGATGCCATGAGTAGTCCTTCAACTTTGCTCTTCCAGCATTTCTCTCTCTGTCTCTCTCGCTCTCAAGATCGGAAACAGAAACAACAATACTGTGAAGATTGACATGGATGTCTTTGCAGCTGTCTTTCCCAGAACAAGGCACTTCAAAAGGAACTAGTACACTCCATTCAGATGTTTTTATTAGCCTGCAATCTAACCCTTTTGTGGAGTAAATCCCTGCCTGAACTGTCAAATAGCCTCAGAAGTCCACAAGTGTGTGTGTGTGTTGGTTGAAGGGCTGTTAGGCTCTCTTCCACCTCTCTGTTGTGGTTGTGTGCTGCCAGTAAAGGCCAGCTGTGGTTCACATGGTCTGGTTGTACTCAGGGTGACCACAAGGACAGGGAGTACAGACTGACTTCCCAAGGTATGATGAAATTGGGAGAATGAGATGGAGATGCTGAAACTGTATTTTCATTCAGAAATGCATTCATGAGTTCAAGTAAGACAGGTGCCATCCATTGATACCTTTACATGCATCTGGTGTCATCACCCCTTATTAAATTGTCTGAGACTGTAGGCTGACCAGCTGGTTGGGCATGATGATGACTCTTTGGTTTTGGATGGGGTAGACCTTAATGAATGTCACTCACTCTGAACTCACTTCTCTGAGGGCAGTGTGTCAATGATGGGCCACGGAAGTGCAATGCAGGATACTCGTTTCCCCCCTTTTCTCTCTCTTTGGCATCAAACCCTGTGCCCTGTCCTTCCCACTCCTCTCACCCCTCCTCCAGCTGTGGTTAGGGGTTCGTATCGCTGCAGAGAAGTGAAGCAGTTACACCATGTGCTTTCGCTCAGGCTACTGCCTGTGATGTGGCTCGCTTCTTTCCTCTGTACTCTTCTGTGGTCAGGTCTGCTTTTTCTACACACAGCTGGAAACCGCTGTCCATCAAGAAAGCCCGGACAAATTTAAAGCCCTGCAGACACAGTTGGATAATGGATATAGTCAGAAGCCTTGGATGTGTCTAAGTCAGTGTCCCAAATTGCACCCTATGCCCTATATAGTGCACTACTGCCCTATTGGCCCTGGTCAAAAGTAATGCACTACATAGGAAATAGGGTGCCTTTGGGATGGACCCTGAGTCTTAGTAGAGGAGAAACCAGCTGGGGCCTGTTTTGTGGCCAGAGGCAGAGTAGAGGAGCTGCTTGCTGGGAAATTGTATTGTGTGATCTGAATTAATGTCCTTACCTCTGTAACATGGCTGACCCCTAGTGTTGAGATACAAGGAGCTCTGTGTTATGATTTCAATGCTGCTGATATACACCCATGAGCAGCTGAGCACAGCCTGCAGTGGACTACCAACCCTTCTGCCTTTCCATCATGACCCCATTATGAGTCACTCACCCTCCCTTCTAGCTAAATTAAGGTGATAACTATGATGAATATCCATAATATCCATAATCTTTTCACTTATCCACAGCTGCTTACTTTGGTCATTAGTAGTGCACTATATGATGTATTACTCGGATGAAAAGTATTGCGCTATGCAGGGAATAGAAAGTGATTTGAGACTTGTGCTCTGCTCCTAGGAGTGAGTCTGAATGTAACCAGTGCTGTCTGCTGCAGTCTGATGCAGATGTGAGCCCAGACCTGAGTCAGAGGCAGACAGCAGCATTTTTTCTCAGGAGACTGGAGGGAGTGGCGTTGGCACACACACTTCTGCTGCGCATCGCTACTGAGAGACTCTGTGGACAGACTGGTCAGATGGATTGATGTTGCCCCTCTCTCTGTCCTCAGAGCGTGTGTGTGTGTTTGTGTGTGTGTGTGTACACACACCCTTACATGTTTGCGTGTGTGTCACCTCAGATCTCTAACACACACACACACATCAGGAATTAAAGGACTTTGACTTTGATCTCTCAGGAGGGCTTTGTCTGGTTTCCACCTCTAGACGAGAGCTGCATGCCAGCCTCAGTTCAGTGCAGTCAGTCAACATCGACTGCATTGGTTGGTCGAAGTGTTGGTGTGGTGTCTGGGCCATGTTTCTGATGATGGGAGATGTAAACAAACATGGAGGAGCAGGAACAAGGAAGCTGTGTGAAATTAGATGATGTGTCCAGTCCATGAGGCACTAGGAGAGAATAGGAGGATGTTTGATGAGCTTTTTGGTGGCCTTCAGTATCTTTCAGACATTTATTTGTACAAAATGTTTTAAGTATTTTCTCGAGACTGGCCATCGGTCTGTTTTAGCCATTTGGGAAAAATTTCACCTCTACTTTATGGAATGGTGTGTCGGATGCACAGTCCTTCAATATAAAAGCAATTGGAATGTTTAGTCAGCATTACATCAAGCCATCAAATCATAACATTGAGTCATCAGCGTTATCATGTTATGATCTAAATTATGCCATGACAACATTCTTTAATCATACCGTGTTAGGCCTTTTTTTTTTTGACATTTTTTATTACATCACTTCGTAATATTGAGACTGTAAAAGAAGGGAAATTAGTCTTGACTTTTGTGTAAAGCCTGTTTGTGATAACCCCAACCACCACATCACAGAAAGCCACTGCCACAACAGTTTCAAAGCAGGTACCAGTTCTTATGCTGCTTATTAAAGGCTTTATAGTGATCCAGATCTTGTGTATGTGTCCCAAATGGCATCCTATTCCCTATATAGTGCATTACTTGAGGCTCTGGTCAAAAGTGGGTGCACTACAATAGGGAATATGGTGCCTTTTGGGACTTAGCCTTTTGCTTCTGCGTTATCCCTTCTCTTTCATTTCCTGACCAGTATCAATATCATCTGGTTCGGTTTTATCTCCACGGTGACCCCGAGTGAGATTGAGAATAAGAGTGTTTAGCGGAGTAATTCACACACAATCGTCATTCTGACCAACTTGATGTACTACTGGATGTTACGTAACAGGAAGCTGCTGACTTTGGTCATTAGTAGTGCACTACTTGGGGCTCTGGTCACATACCGTTTGACTGTTTACATCTTTTTAAAGAAGATGAAATGGAAATCCCCAAATTAGATTTCAAAGGACTGTGTTTATGACAACTCGCTGTCATGTAAATCCTGTGAAAATAGTATGTAGTTTTGTATTGTGTTGCTGTTCGTCACATAGTACAGTGGATAGCCACTCCACCATGTCATGTGTGCCTTACTTCTCCCTTCAGAAGAGAGTTCAAGGTACTTTTCATACTGCTATGTCACCATGCATGTTTGTGTATTGTCATTGCAAATTAATCAGCAGCTGTAATGAAAGTGATGTACGAAATAATCACATTTTATGAGCATGTACTGTACACGTGTTTATGTGCATGTGTGTACTAGAGTGGGGTTGGGTGGGTTATAGGGGGGCAGAGAGAGAGAAAGACAGTGATGACTCTGCAGTCCCATTCCTGCCCGGGTAGAGAGGGAGGCAGGGAACAGTGCTGGGTCAGCTAGCTGCCTTCTAACAGGTCAGCAATTTGGGACATATATCAGCAGCTCTTTTGGGCACACTTATTTAAACATGTCATCCTATTGCTAATCTGAGTATCATCCTTATACTCTCTCTCTCTCTCTCTCTCTCCAAGGCTATTTGATCCTAACCTTGTGTGCCCAGGCTAATTACTCCCGACAGCGAGATACAGTATCCGGCTGGTGGATGGGACTAATTTGACACGGGCATTGATCCTGTTCAAGTGCCTATTCTCCACTAGGTGGAAAAGTTGTTTACACAAACATACTGTAACCCAGTGAGTTAAACGTCAGCGTCACTAATATAATCTGGGCACAGTAACAATTTAAAACCAGCCGTAGACCGCAGTGGTCTTAAAGGGGCAATTTGCAGTCATTACATACTTTGTATTTATTTCTAAATTAATGAAACACACCAGTGGAGGCTGCTGAGGGGAGGACCACTCATAATAATGGCTGGAATTAAGTTAATGGAGTGGTATCAAACACGTCTTTGTTATTGCTGATTGCCGCTTTAAGGACCATTTCCTAGTCAGACTAGTTTTTTTTTATGTTGGGATTTTTGCCTCAGGACCAAACACTTTGGTTTGTGGCCCAGCTTATAGCCATTGATCTAGCTGCTCTTACGTAAGCGATGAGGGAGCTTCCCTTTTGGAACGCTCCAGGTAGAATTTGCCTCTAGGCAAAGATCTAGGATCAGCTTACCCTCCCCCGATAATAACCAAAACCATTAGAGAGAAAAAAATGCTAAACTGACCAGTGTCTAGGATCGAATGGGAGATGTGTGACACCAACACCCCTTCATTTTCTCCCTGCTGAGCTCCCATTCAGACACCTGTATCAGTCCATATCTTTGCCCCCAGGGCCAACATTCTTTCCCCCTCCCCACATCTCTCCTCCTGTCCTTCTCTCCCCTCCACCGCTCTCCTCTTACCCTCGTACCCTCTCCTCTCCTCCCTGTTCCCTCCTAATTTAATTTCCCCCTATCCTCCTCTCCCCTTTGCTCTTCTTTTATGCCTATATTTCCCCCTCTTCCCCTCTCACCTTCTCCTTTCCCCTTCTCCTCCTTTCATCCTCTCATCTCCTCTCCCTGAGTAGGACGGTTCTGTGCCTGGCCTGTGTATCGTGTCCAGCCAGTAGTAAAGTGGTAGAAGAGGAGGAGGTGGGCCCTGTGAGTCTGCAATCCTCAGAGGAGAGACAGGACAAGACTTACCTACCGCTGCTATCTGTGTACACAGGCCTAATTCATCGGAGAAGAACAAGCCATCCAGCCGCTTCCCCCTCTATCCCTCCCTCTCTCCCCTCCCTCCAGTCTGGTCAACAAGTGCTTTTCCTTTCCACATGCCTACTCCATTCCCTCTTCTCCTTTGTGTGGTTACATGTTATTGCCTAAACTCTAAACCCTTCTCAATGGTCCGTTTGACAACTTGGAAAAGGGCTCAGCGATTGGTCGACGGTGAATGAAATAGCTAAGATGTTGAGCATATTGGGGAGACAGCGTGAGTGTTTTCACAACATCCGCTTGCCTTTTCCTGCACTCTGACCTCAGCATGCATCATGGTGGTCATAATACTTTTACTACCTCTAATCGTCTGTAGAGAAATGCCTGAATGGAATGTCTGTGTGGCCAATAAGCAGTCAGCTTGATCATAGATATGTATATCATTGTTTATGGCATTTGTGCTTGTTTGCTTGGCCAAGATTTGGTTTGTTTCTGGCTCTGCATTGATTCAACAATGAGTGTGTCATTGCAGCCGGTGCTGGTGGAACACTATGGCTCTCTGTCTGTGTGTTACTGAATGTGGAACTGAATGGTGCTTTCTTTTACTTCCCACTCTCTCCATCCGGCTCTTGCCCACACGCACACACTTGCATCCAAGCCAAAAGGAACCAACACACACACACACACACACACACACACACACACACACACACACACACACACACACACACACACACACACACACACACACACACACACACACACACACACACACACACACACACACACACACACACACACACACACACACACACACACACACACAGGAGCCCAGATGGATGCATTCGGAATCAGAATGGACATTATGTAACAAAGAAGCACTAACATTTCAGGCCAATTTTCAAACTTAGAGTAAAACTTGGTGGCAAAGCATGGTTGAGAACACTTTCTTATGCAAATTGCATGGCGACAGAAATGTATCTTTCAAAATTAATTTTGTGAGAGAGGAAGTTAGTCAAAGACCCAGCTTTCTGCCCTTTTCCCACATACCCCTGCCTGCCCTTTCTGCCTCCCCTCTCTGCCTCCCCTGTAGCTCACACTGCTCGCAGAATGTGACCATATACGTAGTTAGTGGGGGGAGATGGTAGAGAGAGGGAGAGAAAAGAGAGTGTTCTTGTGCATGTGTGTGTGCCTATATGCGTCATTCCTCCCTGCACCTGTGTGTGTGCTGCGTTCACGCCTGCCGCTTGTTATCAAATCAAACTTTATTTGCCACATGGTTCAAAAACAACAAAGTGTAGACTTTACCGTGACATGCCCACTTACAAGCCCTTAACCAACAGTGCAGTTCAAGAAGAACAACACATTTACCAAGTAGACTAAAATAAAAAGTAATAATAAAAAGTAACACAATAAGAATAACAAGGCACCGGTACCGAGTCAGTGTGCAGGGGTACAGGCTGGTTGACGTAGTCTGTACATGTAAGTGGGGGTGAAGTGGCTATTCATAGGTAACAACAATGAAATGCAACCCAGGTCCACTGAAAGAGTTCCTAACTAGAACCAGATATAGTGGCTCCCACTACACACAGCAATGCCCTCAGCTCTCCCTGGTCTGTGTCCCAAATTGAACCCTGTTCCCTGTTGTGCAGTACTTTTGACAAAAGCCCTGTGCAAAAGTAGTGTACTATATAGGGAATACGGGACCATTTGGGATATAACCCTGCTATCCCCAGTGCCTAACAACAGGCTCTCTGTAGTGTCTGGTGTCACCTTGCTCTGTTGCACCAGGCCCCAGTTTCCAAACCCAGAGCCCCAGACCTGTTCCCTGGGCTGTTCCCCTGGCCTGCCTGGCCTGAACACACAGAGCCAAGTGAGAGAGCCTGTGTAAGATCTGAGGTTAAACCTCCCAAACCTAAAATACTACATTTCTCCTTCACTCGGTCACGGACACTCTCACACACATACAGTACACAAATATAAATAAAGAGATATATGCCTGGTGGAGACATGGAGTAGACCTGATGACCTTGACCAGAGAGGACTGAGCGGCTCTCCCACAAAAACACACACACATCTGCTTGCAGCCAGGGTGCAGTGGCGACCCGCTCTGCCCCACCTGTTTTGAGCCCCACCTGTTTAGCAAAAAAAAATATATAATATATATATATATATTTATTTATTTTTGGGCGGTTGTTGCCTGTTTTGCATGTTATTTTGGCATTAATACGTGTGTCACATATCAGTTTGCAAACAATGTAAAAAATATAAAATAATGAAGCCGGATTCAATCATGGTTTCTTTTTTGCTTTCTTGAGAAAAGGCAGCTCCAAAATGCAGGTGTTTCAGCCTAGCTCAGTGTTTTCTGTGGTGGTGGGGCAGCCAGCAGAAAATATGTAGCATAGGGGTTGGTAATGTTCTCTAGTTGCACTGTGATTGGCTCAGTGTTCTGTCACTCATGGGGACACCACGTCACCGCAAAATCTACGGCGAGAGCTCGAAAATTCAAGTCCCTTGGATACTGCCATAGAGTTACATTAGAAGTGCCCATCCAAGAAGGCTCAAGGTCATTGGCCAGAGATAAAATGATGTCAAATCACGTTATATCTACCGTAGCTTTGATTGGACTGATCATGTCAACATCATACTTTCAAAATCTTAGCTAGCAAGCAAGACAAGCAGCCATCGTCATGAATCGCATTGACGATCTACTGGCAAATAATTTTCAATCTTTGTCATATAAAGATAAATTATAGATTAAACGTATTGGTGCTCATTGGCCATTGGACATAAACACTTCACAACAAGTCGGAAATCGCAAATTCAACAATGAGTGGTTTGGAATGAGTCTGTGGCTAACTGCAAGTGTTGCAAAGCAATCACTAGCCTGCTATTTAGTGGAGTGGATCCATGTCTGGGTTTAATGGTCTCTTTTCCAATCTTAAAAGGATAAACGTTCAACACCATGGGCCAAATAAGTTTGAATACATTGGCCATGCTGTCAATCCAGCGTTGGACTACCCTGGGGTGGCAGGGTAGCCTAGTGGTTAGAGTGTAGGACTAGTAACTGAAAGGTTGCAAGTTCAAATCCCCAAGCTGACAAGGTAAAAACCTGTTGTTCTACCCCTGAACAAGGCAGTTAACTCACTGTTCATGGGCCGTCATTGAAAATAAGAATTTGTTCTTAACTGACTTGCCAAGTTTAAAAAAAAGAACTGGGAAATTGCAGACTTCAGTGAGTTCAAGACATCTGGGACCTCAAAAAAAAGAAGCTCTGACTGGGAAAATCCATATTGAACAGTCATCCAACTTGGAATTCCAAGTCGGGAACTTCCTAGACCTCTGACCTGATGATTCAACCTTGTTTTTTTCCCCTTCAAGTTCACAGTTGTCTTGAAAGCACCATAAATCCAGAGAATGCCAAAGTTTGATGACAAAATCTGCCCACAAGAAGCACTGTCTGTTTTCAATATAGCAGGAAACATACTCAGGGGTTGGCGGGTGAACCAAAGGTGAACAGCATGGTTTTCAGTGAAACAGAAAGACTGTAGTGTACCTATTGAAGGTAGGTTAGTAAGGTATGGCACTGTATGGTATGAAAGAGAAGGCTTACACGCTCATGTCCCTGTGTTGTGGTATTGTAAAGTGTGATAATGCAGCTGCCGTGTTGCAGGAAATGTAGCCCTGGCACAGTATAATGGCAGAGCTGCTGATGATGTTGCTGATGCTCATAGGTTCTTTCACAGTTCACAGAACATGCTCTGACCAATGACAAAGGCCTACTGGTGTTGACCAATGACAAAGACCCTCTGCGGGTCCTGGCCTGAGTCCAATTGATAAAACAAACAAATGAACAAAAAACACCATTCACAACTGTGAATGTAAATGTCCATTCTTAGCATTCCTGCCGAAGTGGAGTCAGGACAGGGCCAGCTCTGTGTGTGACACCCTGGGTGACAGTAGATGACCTGAATGACCTCTTTACACCAGGCCTCTTTATATTGTCCTTGTAAAAAAAGGACTGTGTCTCTATTCACAACCAGCTCTCACCAAATATCACCTCTTATTATCAGGGACTAGAGATTTTCCTGACCAGAAAAAGCTCTGGGTTATTAGGTACTATAATCCTATATATCATTCTGTCATTACAGTATATTTGCTCTTTGACTGCAGACAGCAGGTGAGGTAAAACAAGGTTACACAGGGGGAATAATCCTTTGGTGCCCTGATTGACACAGAGTCTATGATAGACCATGAACTTCCTCACCACAGGGCACCAAGTCGGATCTCCGTCCTCCCCTCACCCCACTCTACACCTGGTCAGCTGGCAGGTATAACAACAACAATAAAACAGTCACACAAAAATATAGAGGCGCAACATCTGAGGGGTATACCACAAAGCAGAATGGATGAGTTAACCAGCTAACTTACCTAAATATTCAGAAATATTTTTATTTTTTATTTTTTTAGAAAGTATAGCTTGGAATGAGCATTGTAATTGACTCAACGACCAAAAACACATTGCTTTCTTAATGTTCCGGAATATTTTTGGTTGTTTATCAAAGTTAGCTGGCTAACTCGTTGATTATGCTTAGTACGGATCTTAACTTGATCACTCTTTTTTGCTGAGAATTTACCTGCCCCGCATAGGAAATTCAAATGAGCCTGGTGAGTCCCTGAAAATGAGCAGTTCTCTTTCTATCGAGTCATTGGGATCATTGCTTGTTCTCATCAAAATAATTTTCACTCTCGCTCGCTCAAATGCTAGGCCTAGGTCCTATTACGCAAAAATTCAAATGCACAAAAATGTATCTGAAAGCCATACACATGACCAACAGTCATTTTTTTTGCCACTAGGTTACAGCAGAAAAGTGTCAAGTATATCCTAAGGTAAGAATTCAGTTAAATCGTGGTCTAGTGGTTAGGGTCAGTGGCCTACCAGATTGGCATGGGTTGAATACCAGTCTATGTCCTTCTGGCACTAATAATTAAAACCCCCAATTGAGCTGATTAATTTACACATTTAAAATATGGACAGTCCAGGGATATTTTACCCCTGATCTTGATAAGAAATGACTGTACCAGACACTTTTGGATAAAATAAATAGGAAACAAATACAGTGCCTTGCGAAAGTATTCGGGCCCCTCGAACTTTGCGACCTTTTGCCACATTTCAGGCTTCAAGGCCTCATCCCAGACAGGATAAGGAAATAAGATAACAATTGAAATAAATAAATTAGGCCCAAATCTACGGATTTCACATGAATTGGCAGGGCCTTGGGTTGGCCTGGGAGGACATAGGCCCAACCACTTGGGAACCAGGCTTACCCAGTGGGGAGCCAGGCCCAGCCAATCAGAATGAGTTTTTCCCCACAAAAGAGCTTTATTACAGACAGAAATAATCCTCAATTTCTTCAGCTGTCTGGGTGGCTGGTCTCAGATGATCCCGCAGGTGAAGAAGCCGGATGTGGAGGTCCTGGGCTGGCATGGTTACACATGGTCTGCGGTTGTGAGGTCGGTTGGACATACTGCCAAATTGTTTCTATTTTTAATTTGACCTTTATTTAACTAGGCAAGTCAGTTAAGAACAAATTCTTATTTACAATGACGGCCTACTCCGGCCAAACCCAGACGACACTGGGCCAATTGTGCGATAAATTAAGATTCTATTCTCTGGCAACAGTACTGGTGGACATTCCTGCAGTCAGCATGTCAATTGCACGCTCCCTCCAAACTTGAGGCATTTGTGACAAAACTGCACGTTTAAGAGTGGCCTTTTATTGTCCCCATCACAAGGTGCACCTGTGTAATGATCATACTGTTTAATCAGATGGATTATCTTAGCAAAGGAGAAATGCTCACTAACAGGGATGTAAACAAATTTGTGCACCAAATCTTTGAGAAATACGCTTTTTGTGCATATGTAAATGTCTAGGATGTTTTATTTCAGCTCATGAAAGCAACACTTTATATCTTGCGCTTATATTTTTGTTCAGTATAGTTATGGTCTTTGGTATGGATTGAAAGCCTGTATTGTGTGGCTTTAATATTTCATTTCGTAAAGCTGTCAAGATGTTTATGCATTTAAAGACAATTTTGTTTAGCTACACATTTTTCTTTGATGTGTAAATGATCAAACTATTCTTTTTACTTCTTGAAAACAGACTTCCAGTTAAGATGCTTTGTGTGAGTTCCACCCGCCTTTCTTTCTATGTGTTTCTGTGTCTTTGACAGTGACTTGTGTGGTAGCGTTGGCTGGCAGCTGGCCTGATGTTGAAGCAGCTTGTGTTGTGATAGGAGAGAGACAGAGATGTGACACAGGCTATGGCCTCTGTGACTCAGCCTCGTCACAGAGACGAGAGTTTGATGGGAGTGTGAGGGCTCTGACACGCTAACGCATCAGTAGAGGAGGACGTGATGCACTACCACCCTCTCAGTCATACACTTTGATAGCGTATGCACATACACTCTTGGAAAAAGAGACAAATAATACTTTTAGGTTCTAGATCACCCATTTTTGTTCTAAGAGTGTACAATCACACTCACCCAGACAGACAGACACCCGGGCACATACACACACAAAGAAACACACAGCCGACTCTCAGACAATGGCATCTCACCTTGGAAACGACTTGAGCACCGGTGACAGAGATTGTCAGCACTTTACAGTATATAATGTCAATGTCTCCTCTTCAAGGTCTATGACATTGTCTCTTTCTCAGGGGCGAACTGGAACCAGAAATCGGCCCTGGCATTTCAAACACAACGGTTCATTTGAGTCTTTCTAAAGTTACACCAATGAATTTGTCTTTGGCAGCATTGGCCTTTCAACCATTTGATAATACATGCCATTGTAATACTTTCTTTCAGCATAGCATCCATCCATAAATGCGGTAGCTACTGTAAACTATCAGTTCCCACCTGAGGATATCAACTTTTCAGACGTCTTTTCCCTCTGTTTGATGGGTGCAAAATCCACTTGTCACTTAAATCTCGCTGATTGATTTATTTAACCTTACTCTGGCGACTCTTTCTTGCTTGTACCATTTGTTTCACCCCGTTGACGTAATGACCGCGGAAACGTTTGTAAAGACCTGACAGACACACTCCAGTAATGGCTGAAAAGGCTCAATGGAACACATTGGCTTTCGGATGCAGCTAACGCTTGGTTAACGACAACGCTTGGTCAGGATTAAACGCACCGCCTCAACACTTACATCACAAGAAAGAGAAGAAAGATAACTTTATTTTGATGGGTGTTGATTTTACTTACTTTACCCCTTACTTGCCCTGGATGGTTCAAGCTGTCTGGCTGGTGTTGGTGAGCAAAGAGGGGCAGGGAGCAGAAGATTCCTTGCAGAGCGCAAGGTTTTTATTTTAAGGCTCTTGAAGCAGTTGCAGGTATGTACAATACATACAAATCCTCCAACACCATAATGAACCAGGCTCAAACTAAATAATAAATGGATAAAAAACGAGTCAAATGACTATAAAGACCAGTCTGACTAGCCCCTAGGGCTCAAAACAACTCTAACATACCCCCTGCAGAGACAGGCTGCCATCTTAATCCCCCATAAAGCTCTACGCCTGAGCATTTATAATGTGGCAGAGACCAGGTGACAGGAAACACTTGAAATTGGAGGCCGTTTGTCAAACTAAGCCATTAAACACTTAGCAAAGTAAACAACTCTACAATAACAGGTTAGATACTATAACCTGTACGATACAGGAATATATACAATACTTTTAAAGAGCTGGACTAAAGCAGAAACTCTTTCCCCCACAATTAGTAATGGAGTGTCCTTTTTTAATGAGCAGACCATGGTCAACTGTGTGCTTGGTGGCCACGTCCCTCCACATGCTACAAGACAGATCTCAAACAAAGCATGTGTAAGTACTGCTTGAGACCAGCAACATAACTAATAAACTGTATCTGATTTTCTTCTCATGTCTTCTGTCATTTATTTCCAATCTTTATTTAAAATAGATCAAACACAGCTAACACACTCAACCAAAATGAATATTTGTTGAGGTGATCAAGCAATTACAGTATATCACCGTGTATACTGTAAAATAGGACAAGTGAGGAAGCACAGAGTTAGCTTTGTCACAGTGCATTTGAAAAAAGTAATGACTTAATTCAGTTAACATTTGTAAAAATTAGACGCGCTGTAATTATAGCAACATACGAAAAAGACAACTTGGATTATGGTGATATTTTGTCTGATCTCGCAAACGATGTAAAGTATGTGTAGATACGTGTAATCTAGAGCCAAGCATTTTGATTTTAAATCACATGGGTATCCTTCTCTTGACACACTTGTTGAATTATGCAAGAGAATGTGACAAAAACAGTAATGAATAATTAATGAGGCAGCAGTCTAGACGGCACAGGTGAGCACAGGTAGACCTAGACAGAGCAAGATTTTGGTGGTTGCAGCCTTTCCTCCCCTTTTTATATATTTGAGTCATGTCTGCAAATACACTCAGTGTATGTATGCAAATGAGGCCATATCATTTTATTTATTTTATCACAAAGTATTTAAATACCTGATATACTTTGAAAATGCATGTAACGACTCTCGTGGGTTGAAGAAGGAGACCAAGGTGCGGCGTGGTAGGCAGTCATGATTTTTAATAAACTGAACACCGCAACAAAATAACAAAGTAGAAAAAACGAAAGCACACAATTCTGTCAGGCAACAAAACAGCTAAACAGAAAATAACTCCCCACAAAACCCAAATGGAAAATCACAATTTATATATGATCCCCAATCAGAGACAACGATAGACAGCTGCCTCTTATTGGGAACCACACTAGGCAAAAACAACAAAGTAATAAAAAACATAGATTCTCCCACCCGAGTCACACCCTGACCTAACCAAACATAGAGAATATATAAGGATCTCTAAGGTCAGAGCGTGACAGTACCCCCCCCCCCTCCCCCTCCCCCAAAGTTGTGGACTCTGGCCGCAAACCTGAACCTATAGGTGAGGGTCGGGGTGGGCATCTACTCTCGGTGGGGGCTCCGGTGCGGGACACAGACCCCTCCACACTTTAGGCTCTCCCCACTTCGGTGGTGCCTCCGGTGCATGGATAGTCGCCGGGACATCCGGACCGTGGATAGTCGCCGGGGGCTACGGACCACGGACCACGGACCGCGGACCGCCACCAGGGGCTCCGGACCGGGGACCATTGCTGGTTGCTCCGGACCGGGGACCGTCGCTGGGGCCACGGACCGGGGACCGTCTCCAGAGGCTCCATGCCATGGATCGTCACCGGAGGCTTCGTGCCATGGATCGTTGCCGGAGGCTCCGGGCCATGGATCGTCACTGGAGGCTTCGGGCCATGGATCATCACGGGAGGCTTCGGTCCATGGATCATCACTGGAGGCTTAGTGCCATGGATTATCACTGGAGGCTTCGTACGTGGAGCCGGAACAGGTCTCACTGGATTGAGGGTGCGTGGAGCTGCCACAGGGCTTACCAGGCTGGGGAAACATACTGGAGGCCTGGTACGTGGAACCGGAACAGGTCTCACCGGACTGGGGAGATGCACTGGAAGCCTGGTGCGTGGAGCAGGCACTGGATACACTGGGCCATGGAGGAGCACTGGAGGTCTCAAGCTTAGAGCTGGCACAACCCGTCCTGGCTGGATGGTTACTTTCACCCGGCAAATGCGGGGCTAGCACAGGACGCACTGGGCTGTGCAGACGCACCGGAGACACAGTGCGCAGGATATCGTGGGCCGAAGAGACGCACTGGAGGCCAGGAGCGCTGAGCCGGCACCATCCGTCCTGGCTGGATCCCCACTCTAGCCTGGCCAATGTGGGGAGCTGGAATATGGCGCACCGGGCTGTGACTGCGCACTGGAGACATGGTGCACAGTCACAGCCCGGTTTGGCTTGGCTTGACAATCTGTGAATGTCATTAAACTTTTTGGTGTTTTGTAAGAGATGTCTCTTTCCATTTATCAAATTGCTGCTGCACAGGTTGGATTTATTGATAGATAGATTTTATTTGTCAGTGAAGAAAATACATACTGTATATACACAAATCATTTTTAAAGTCACCAGGATTGCACAATAAAGTCAGGTATGTATTTCCATTGTATTACCTATATTTGCTGCAGCCTATGCTACAGTAATATAAGGACTAAATGCATATCTAATTTATACATCTCCATCTGGCTTTGGGGGTTACCTTATTTTGTTTATAGTTGCTTTTCAGCTATGGAGTTTTAAAACAGCATATCACTTAAATATTGTTGTTTAAATCAGTAAGCACGTGAGCACTCTTTCTCTATCAATTCCATTGAAATTGCATCCAAACTAGATAATCCTGTTCAAAATGTATACAGAGCATTGGAAAGGTATTCCGACCCCTTGACTTTTTCCACATGTTGTTACGTTATAGCCTTATTCTGAAATTGATCAAATAGTTTTTTCCCCCTCATCAATACCCCATCATGACAAAGCAAAAACTGTTTTTTATAAATGTTTGCAAATATCACATTTACAGTATTCAGACCCTTTACTCAGTACATTGTAGAAGCACCTTTGGCAGTGATTACAGCCTCAAGTCTCCTTGAGTGTAACGCTTCAATTTTGGCACATCTTCTGTGCAGATGCTCTAAAGCGCTGTCAGGTTGGATGGGGAGCATCACTGCACAGATATTATCAGGTCTCCCCAGAGATGTTCAATCGGATTCAAGTCCGGGCTCTGGCTGGGCCACTCAATGAGATTCAGAGACTTGTCTCAAAGCTACTCCTGCAATGTCTTGGCTGTGTCCTTAGGATCATTGTCCTGTTGGAAAGGAAACCTTCGCCCCAGTCTGAGGTCCTGATCACTCTGGAACAGGTTTTCATCAAGGATCTCTCTGTACATTGCTCCGTTAATCTTTCGCTCGAACCTGACTAGTCTCCCGGGTCCCTGCCACTGACTTCCCCACAGCATGATGCTGCCATGCTTCACCGTAGGGATGGTGCAAGGTTTCCTCCAGATGTGACGCTTGGCATTCAGGCCAAAGTGTTCAATGTTGGTTTCAAATGACCAGAGAATCTTGCTTCTCAAGGTCTGAAAGTCCTTTAGGTTCCTTTTGGCAAACTCCAAGCGGACTGTCATGTGCCTTTTACTGAGGCTTGGCTTCCGTCTGGCCACTCTACCATAAAGGCCCGATTGGTGTAGTGCTGCAGAGATGGTTGTCCTTCTGGAAGGTTATCTCATCTCTGCAGAGGAACTCTAGAGCTCTGTCAGAGGGACCATTGGGTTCTTGGTCCGCTCCCTGACCAAGGGCCTTCTCCCCCAATTGCTCAGTTTGGCTGAGCATTCTAGGAAGAATCTTGGGGGTTATAAACTTCTTCCATTTAGGAATTATGGAAGCCACTGTGTTCTTGGGGACCTTCAATGCTGCAGACATTTATTGGAACCCCTCCCCAGATGTGTGCCTCGACACAATCCTGTCTCAGAGTTCTAAGGACAATTCCTTCAACCTCACAGCTTGGTTTTTGCTCTGACATGCTCTGTCAACTGTGGGACCTTATATAAACAAGTGTGTCTCTTTCCAAATCATGTACAATCAACTGAATTTACCACAGATGGACTCCAGTGAAGTTGTAGATACATCTCAAGGATGATCATTGGAAACAGTATGCACCTGAGCTCAATTTCGAGTGTCATAGCAAAGGCACTGAATAGTTACAGTTGAAGTCAGAAGTTTACATACACTTAGGTTGGAGTCATTAAAATGAGTTTTTCAACCCATCCACAAATTTCTTGTTAACAAACTATAGTTTTAGCAAGTCGGTTAGGATATGTACTTTGTGCATGACACAAGTAATTTCTCCAACATATGTTTACAGACAGATTATTTCACTTATAATTCACTGTGTCACAATTCCAGTGGGTCAGAAATTTACAAACACTAACTTGACTGTGCCTTTAAGCAGCTTGGAAAATTCCAGAAAATTATGTCATGGCTTTAGATGCTTCTGATAGGGTAATTGCCATAATTTAAGTCAATTGGAGCTGTACCTGTGGGTGTATTTAATGGCCTATCTTCAAACTCGGTGCCTCTTTGCTTGACATCATGGGGAAATCAAAAGAAATCAGCCAAGACCTCAGAGATAAAAATTGCAGACCTCCACAAGTCTGGCTCATCCTTGGGAGCAATTTCCAAATGCCTGAAGGTACCACATTCATCTGCACAAACAATAGTACGCAAGTATAAACACCATGGGACCATGCAGCTGGGACCACGTATACTGCTCAGGAAGGAGACACGTTCTCTCTACTAGCGATGAACGTACTTTGCTGAGAAAAGCGCAATCAATCCCAGAAAAACAGAAAAGGACCTTGTGAATATGCTGGAGTTAACAGGTACAAATGTATCTATATCCACAGTAAAACAAATCCTATATCGACATAAAAGGTCGCTCAGCAAGGAAGAAGCCACTGCTCCAAAACCGCCATAAAAAAGCCAGACTACGGTTTGCAACTGCACATGGGGATAAAGATGGTACTTTGGAGAAATGTCCTCTGGTCTGATGAAACAAAAATATAACTGTTTGGCCATGATGACCATCATTATGTTTGGAGGAAAAAGGGTGAGGCCTGCAAGCCGAAGAACACCATCCCAACCGTGAAGCACAGGGGTGGCAGCATCATGTTGTGGGGGTGCTTTGCTGCAGAAGGGACTGGTGCACTTCACAACATAGATGTCGTCATGAGGATGGAAAATTATGTGGATATATTGAAGCAACATCTCAAGACATCAGTCAGGAAGTTAAAGCTTGGTCGCAAATGGGTCTTCCAAATGGACAATGACCACAAACATACTTCCAAAATTGTGGCAAAATGGCTAAATGACAACAAAGTCAAGATATTGGAGTGGCCATCACAAAGCCCTGACCTCAATCCTATAGAAAATTTGTGGGCAGAACTAAAAAAGTCTGTGCGAACAAGGAGGCCTTCAAATCTGTCTCAGTTACACCAGCTCTGTCAGGAGGAATTGGCCAAAATTCACCCAACTTATAATGGGAAGCTTGTGGAAGGCTACAAGAAACGTTTGACCCAAGTTAAACAATTTAAAGACAATGCTACCAAATACTGGTGTAACTCACCCTTTTTCCTGTATGTTAACTTCTGACCCTCTGGGAATGTGATTAACAGAAACAAAAGATGAAATAAATCATCCTCTACTATTATTCTGACATTTCATATTCTTAAAATAAAGTGGTGATCCTAACTGACATAATACAATGATTTTTTTTCTAGGATTAAATGTCAGGAATTGTGAGTTTAAATGTATTTGGCTAAGGTGTATGTAAACTTCCAATTTCAACTGTATGTAAATAAGGTTTATAAACACATTTTTTTCATAACATTTGCAAACATTTCTAAAAAACAGTTTTTGCTTTGTTGTTATGGGACACGGGGTGTAGATTTGAGGGGGAAATTATTTAATAGATTTTAGAATAAGGCTGTTACGCTACAAATTGTGTAAAAATTAAATGTGTCTGAATACTTTACAATTGCAATGGAGGTGAAGCGTGAATTCAGGTGTAGGCTTTGATTGTCTCTCCTGGACAATTTGGCCTGCACCAACTTTATTTATAGATTTTTTTACATTTTTGACCAAAAGCTGCTATTACCGGCTAAGGTATTTGATGGAAACAACCCATCAGAGTTGTTACCATCAAATTGACTTGTTGCAGATAAAAGTCTGTGAATTAATATGTAGTGTACATAAAAATACCCTTTGAGGTTAATTCCCATGTACTGAATAAAAAATACAAGTTAAAAGAGTTTCCATCACCTTTTCAACTCTAGGCCTACTGATTGTTTGTCATAAAAAATGTTGTGTAGGTATAGCAATATGCCCACTCTGCCCACACCTTTGAAGTAGCCTAATCAGATGAAAATATTGTGACAGTTTTTTTATGCCACATATAAAAGGTAATACATTTTAAAAGTTGAATGATACATATTTTGGCTATATTGAAGTGTTATGGTCTAGGTGCATGAGGAATAGTCGCTGGTACTGGAGAGGAGGCAGAGCGTGTGTTTCCTGAATAACTGGGCCT
Organism: Oncorhynchus kisutch; assembly: GCF_002021735.2. NCBI lineage: Eukaryota > Metazoa > Chordata > Actinopteri > Salmoniformes > Salmonidae > Oncorhynchus > Oncorhynchus kisutch. The sequence continues at coordinate 18,063,165 of NC_034192.2, forward strand.
GCCATGAGAAAGCATGCTAAAGTGGGCAAATTATAATAGAACGACTTGGAAGAATGATGATCTGAAACAGACAGGGCTTTCAGTATCACAAGTAAAAATACAGCCAGACTGCTACCTTATAGTGTGCCTTACTAACCCTCGTAAACTTTCAAGAGTAGACCCACAACGGATGCAAATCGAATGAAACAAAGTCACAGGGCTTTCGCTTTGTTATTCACTTAAATTTTGTACTCACTTGAAAACAACAATGCAATTAAAGAGGCACATTTTTTTAAACCAATATTTAAGTAGGCAAGTCAGTTAAGAACAGATTCTTATTTTCAATGACAGCCTAGGAACAGAGGGTTAACTGCGTTGTTAAGGGGCAGAACAACAGATTTTTACCTTGTCAACTCTGGGATTCAATCTTGCAACCTTTCAGTTACTAGTCCAATGCTCTAACCACTAGCCTACTTGTGGTGTTGTAGGCTATTATAGTCTAGGTAGGATACTTGTATTGTCCCTACGTTTCTGGGATGTGCATTTCATCTCTTCACTGTTCTTTCATGTGCAATGATGCACCTGGCCTGTCCACTGCCTATCAGCTATTCCTATTTGTTCTTGTCAATTCATATTGAAAATTGATCTAGCTTTGAATGGTTTTAAATGTGGGATGATTGCTAGTTAGCCTATTCCAGAGCTGGACAAACGATCCACCTGCCACTGTCACTATGAATGGTCAATAACGGGCAGGATAGACCCGTAGCCTGGTAGACAATACTGACCTGTGGTATAGTAAGAGTTAGCACATGGAAAGCATAGTGCTTCACGTTTTTACCAAAACACCTTGACATATGCAAGCAGATGAGGAAATTTGGCCAGGATGGAAGAAATTATATACTAAAACCTACAAAACAGCGAATGTTAACCAGGAAAAAAAATGCATTACCCTCCCGTGCCCAATAAAACACCACACAACCCTATCCAAAGCAACAAAACAAAATGGACAGCCCTCCCCCATTTTGGACCATCCCTCCCCCCCAGTAAATTGCCATCTGTTCCTTAATCATTTTTTATTATTTTAATTGTTTAATGATTTAATTGTAGGATGATTGTAGGCTTACTTGAAGCCCAATTCCTGCCTACCATTAGACTACAATGATTTGTTCAGCAATTACGAAAACAATTGTCATCATATCCTGTTTTTAGGTCACCTTGATATTTTCCGTAGCAAACAAGGGATCAAGCAACTTTGATTTTGGATTCATTCCGTTTTGCTCACAGTTTACACACACTGAAAAAAATGCAGAATTTACACAATCACACATTGCATACAAAATATCATGAGAAAACTGAATAGATAACGCATGGCAAACATAGCCTAATAGAAATCACTTAGACCTACAAACATACTAGGCTACAGAACATTTCTATTGCTATTGGAAACCAGGTCCAGAGCAATAGAGACTATTCGGTGTATGAACGATTCAGCCCCATGGAGTCACATTGAGGCGGTGAGGCGGATTATGCAGTGTGTGTGTGTTTGTGTCACATCCTGACCACCACCCTGATTTCTAGCTCTGAGCCACACTGGTCTTTTTTTCAGATGACACACGCTGTGTGACAACAACAAGTGCCACGATCCTTTCTATAATTGTCACCGGGCAGAGGCACGTATGAACGAATGACACAGTGACACGCACTCAGAGATGACGCAGGCACATCCCCGTCTAAGAAAACACAACCTTTTCCACATCTTGAATAATTAAGCACTTGGTTAGTAGTACACTTCAGCGAGCATTCACATGCACACATGAACAGAGCAGATACATTTGGGTTTATTTATAGTGTCATATGAAAAACACTCAGGGAGTTCATGACTCATGAAAACGTAAGAAGAAGAATGGGTGGAAAACACACTAACAAATTGCTGTAAATTCACAGCAAAACGTTTACTGTTAGCTACTCTCATTAAATATTACAGTACAGTACTGTAAAGAGCAATGCATTATGGGGGCTCAATGGCGTTCAGCTACACTGCTGTAAAAGGAAAACCATTTTACAATAAAGTACTGTATTGCTGGTTTTGCTGTATATTTACAGCAGCATACTGTCAATTAGGGTTGTGGGGGGAAAGCATCTCTCAATAACATATTTTGATGCATGCCTTGTAAGAGGCTATATTTCTTACACCGATTAGTGAGAATGCTGTACCCCACAGAATACAGTACCATATTTTTGTCCAGTAAATTGACAGTAACTTACTGGCTACTGTACAACCAGTAATTTACTGTAATTCAGTATCACCCCACAGAATACAGCACCACACTATATTTTGGGAATCTAAAAACCATTTGTGGGTATATGGTATTAAACACATAGTACTCTGTAATGTTAAAGTGGAAGAAAATTAATGTATTTTTCTGAATAATAAAACACTAATATATCTTGATTATAGAGTAAGTATTCCCCCTCAAGTCAACCCTGTTCCTAGAGAGCTACTGTCCAGTACTGTAGGTGTTCACTCCAACCCTAATCTAGTGCACATGATTAGCTGGTTGATAAACTGAATCAGATTAGTTACAACTGGGGTTGGAGTGAAACCCCACAGGAGGGTAGCGCGTTTGGGTAAGTCTCTAAAGCCGTGTTCAAATTGGCAGTTTTGACTCAAATCCTATGTATATATCCAATTCAAATGTGTTATTTTTCAAGTAGTCTGAACAGCCAAAAGTCACATGGAATTGGATATTTCAAAACCACCTTCGTAAGTCACATGGCCAGGAATCAGATTCGTATCTGAACAGTCAATTCTTATTTATTTACCCTGAAGTAGTTTAGACTGTTATTTGGAATCTCTTGTTGCTTGCTACTCTGTTTACAGTTAGACAAGAACATATGGCAGTTAACTAGCTTGTTAATTGTTTACAAATTAGTGACTGTGCTAGAAAGCTAAACTGCCTAGTTAGCTAGTTGACTGCTGTGGCTAGCCAGAAAGGACTGTTTTTGAAAGTTGGATCATGCTGTCCTTTGAGGTTTTAAAAGTGTTGTTACTCTAAGATTTTTAACATTCAAAGCAACTTGGAAATGTCAATGGCAGGCTTTGTTGTCACCGTAGCTTGCTATAGAACTTCTGAGTGATAAGAAGCACCAGCAATCAGCCTACACCACTGCATACATACCTGTCATTACCATGACAATTAGCGTAACCCTGTCAGCAAATGACTGCTGTCTGAATGGACACAAATCCGATTTGGTCACTTGTAACTTGCTGTTTGTAAAGTCAGTAGTCCCAAATCGATTTGAAAAACAAAACTGATTTGTGCAATAAGGCCTGCAGTGTGAACAAGGCTTTTGACTCATTCCACAGAGGGCCGAGTGTCTACATGTTATGCGGAGTGTAACACAAGAGCAGACTCAGACGAGGATACTGGGATGACGTAACCAAGGTATTTATTGAAGCACAGGGGGAAGATGGAGTGCTCGAATGCTCGGGTGCGTTGCTGGAAACCAGGTGCAGAGGCTGGAGTGAGAGGGGTTGAGACAAGGGAAGCAGGTCCAGAGGGGAATCCAAGACAGTAGCAGGATAATGAGGCCTGGAGACAGGGACCAGAGTCAAAGCGGGCAAAACTGTAGCGGAGGGGAAAACAGCGTCAGGCAAGGAAAATGGGCACAACAGGATAGTAGCAAACAGCTAGAAGCGTAGACTGACTGAGCAGAGATTACGATCTGGCATCATGGAAGTGGCCGGGCTGAGTATTTGTAGAGGTCTATATTATGGAACAGGTTGCAGCTCGTGGGGATCTGCTCTGACTCCAGCACACCTGTCTCCGCCCACACAGAGAGTGGGAGAAGGAGAGAGTACTGGGGGAATGGTGGCATGTCAAGGAGACGCAGGATGAGCAGTATAGGGCGTTGTGGGAGCAGATGTGACAGTAAACCCCCCCCCGATGGGCGCCACTTGGCACCAGACCACCAGATCTGGGTGGGAGGTATAGAAATCCCATAAGAGGGAGGGATCCAGAATGTGATGGCAGGGTACCCAGTAGCGCTCCTCAGGCCCCTATCCCTCCCAGTCCACCAGGTACTGCCAGCCACGATGGCGCACGTCCAGAAGCCGCTGGACGGTATAGGCAAGATGGTCATCAATGAGCCGAGAGGGTGGAGGAGCTGCTGCAGGAGGGGACAGGGGACCGGAGCAGACAGGTTTAATGAGGGATACATGGAAGGTAGGATGAATCCTGAGAGAGGCTGGCAGTTTCAGGCGCACCGCAGAGGGGTTAATGACATGGTCAATTTCAAAGCGACCAATGAATCAGGGGGAAAGTTTCTTAGACGCCACCTTCAATAGCAGGTCCTTCGATGAGAGCCATACCTTTTGACCTGGGGTGTAGACTGGAACTGAGGCCCGGCGACGGTTGGCTTGGCACTTGGTCCTGTCGGAGGCACGAAGGAGGGCAACCCGGGCCTTCCTCCAGGTACGGTGACATTGGCGCAGATGGTCCTGGACAGAGAGAACCGCAACCTCTTGGGGCGGTGAACAAGAAGGGGTTGGTAACCCAGAGCACACTCAAATGGTGACATACCTGACGAGGTGTTGGTGAGGGTGGTGTGGCCATATTCAACCCAGGGTAGCTGAGTGCACCAGGAGGATGGGTTAGCAGAAGTCACGCAGTGTAGGGCAGTCTCCATCTCTTGGTTGGCCCGTTCGGTCTGGCCGTTGGTCTAGGGGTGATATCCAGAAGACTGACATTGAGACCAAGAGCTGAACAGAAGTATCTCCATACCTGGGAGGTAAACTCGGGTCCTCTGTCGGAAACAATGTCAGTGGGGATGCCATGCAGGTGAAACACATGGGATACTAACAGGTCCGCAGTCTCCCTGGAGGACGGGAGCTTGTAGAGGGGAATGAAGTGAGCCATTTTGGAAAACCTGTCAATAATGGTGAGGATGACAGAGTTACCGTTAGATGGGGGAAGGCCAGTGACGAAGTCCAGAGCTCTGTGTGACCAGGGTCGACTGGGTATAGGAAGAGGGCGGAGCAGACCGGAAGTGGGTTTAGTGGTGGTTTTGTTCCAGGCACAAACCGAACAAGCTGAGACAAACTCCTGGACATCTCTCTCCATGGTGGGCCACCAAAAGCACTGACGCAGGAAGGCTAGGGACCGGTTCATACCAGGGTGACAGGTGAGGTGGGTAGAATGGCCCCACTGAATAACAGAGCGAAGACAATCTGGAACAAACAGAACATTACTAGGACCGTTACCCGGGTCAGGCTGGTTCTGCTAATTCTGGCGGATACGGAACTCAATCTCCCAGGGGACAGCGGCAACGATGGAGGTGGATTGCACAATTGCTTCTGGCTCGGTACCCGTGTTGTCGTTGGTGAACTGGCGAGAGAGGGCATCAGGCTTGGTATTCTTCGAACAAGGCGTGAGTGAGTGTGAAATTTAATCTACCGAAGAACAAGGCCCACCTGGCTTGCCGGGAGTTCAGACGTTTGGCGGTCTGGATGTAGGACAGGCTTTTATGGTCAGTCCACACGATGAAGGGGGTTACAGAGCCCTCCAGCCAGTGACACCATTCCTCCAAAGCCAGCTTAACTGCCAAGAGTTCCCAGTTTCTGATGTCAAAATTACTCTGCGGGTGAGAGCTTACGTCAAAAGAATGCACATGGGTGGACCTTCTGATCAGAGGGGGAACGTTGAGACAGAACAGCACTTACCCTGGTGTCAGAGGCATCCACCTCCACTGGAGTTCTGGGTCAGGCTGAGTAAAGACCGGAGCGGAGGTGAAGCGACGCTTGAGTTCCAGGAATGCTGCCTCTGCCTCAGGATTTCAGTGGAATGGAATGGAGGTGGAGGTGAGGTGCTGCCAGACGGCTGTAGTTGTGAATGAAACGTTTAAAAAAATCAAACCCCAGGAAACGTTGTAGCTGCTTCAAGATGGAGGGCACAGGGCACTCTGTGACTGCCATGACCTTGGCGGGGTCCATACATAACTGTCCCTGTGCAATAATATAACCCAGGAAAGACACTGACAGTATAGAACTAACATTTTTCAGCATTAAACAAAAAGCTTACTCTCCAGCAGCCGTTGAAGAACTTGGCGAACATGTTGCTGGTGAGCCTCAGGGTCCTTGGGTAAAAAAGTCAGGATGTCACCTAAATAGACAAAAACGAAGTGTCCAATCACATCCCTCAGCACATCATTGACTAGGTTCTGGAAAACAGCCTTTTGGTCATGCCAAAAGGCATGACCAAATACTCAGGGACCAAGTGGTGTGTTGAATGCAGTCTTCCACTCGCCCCCCTCTCTTATGCGGACAAGGGGGTAGGAATTCCGGAGGTCGAGTTTGGTAAACCCCGTGGCACCATGGAAGGGGGAAAAAGTAGAGCTGATGAGTGGCAAGGGGTACTTGTCTCAACAGTGATATTATTCAGCCCACGGAAGTCTATGCACGACCTTAGTGACCCATCCTTTACAAAGAAAAACCCAGCCCCCATCAGGGAGGAAGCTGGCCAGAGAATCCTGGATGTACCTCTCCAGAGCCTCTTTCTTGGGACGAGAGAGGTTAAACAATCGGCTACTCGGGAGAGGAGCTCTAAGCTGGAGGTCAATGGCGCAGTGGTACGGCCGATGAGGTGGCAGCGACAGGGCGTGGTGCGTGCTGAACACAGGAGCTAGATTGTGATACTCGGGAGGAACTGATGACAGGTCCGGAGATTCTGGAATGAACTGGGGCACAGACAAGGCAGGGGGAAGGGCGGAATGTAAACAATTAGAGTGACAAAATGAACTCCAAGTGGTTACCTTTTTGGCAGCCCAGTCGATCTGTGGGTTATGTAGCTTTAACCATGGATAGCCAAGAACCAGGGGAGAGTAAGGACAGTTGATTATGTGGAAACGAATATTTTCCTAGTGATTTCCAGAGAGACGCAGGATAACAGGGGCGATTCTCACAGACACTGGCGAGGAGTTGTCCATTGAGAGCATTGGCATCAAGGGGTAAATTGAGTGGGACAGTGTCCAGGCCCAACTGGGTAACGACACCAGGAAGCTCTCGTTGGCACCCAAATCGATGAGCAGACAGAGGAAAAGCCTGGCTCTGCCACTCAAGGTTGCCTTCGAGCAGGGGTCTGGGGGAAGATGGGCAGGAGATTTGGCTCAACTGCATATCCCCCACTACTGCCGAGCCCCCTCTTTTGCTGGACGCAGGGAACAAGTGGAGATAAAGTGACCAACCTTTCCACAGTATAGGCAGCTCCTAGCGCCTATTCGTCGTTGCCTCTCCTCTGGAGAGAAAGGGGCCCGGCCGAGCTGCATGGGTTCAGGATCTGGATGAGCCTGGGGATGGGATGCAGATGGAGAAGGAGGACAAGGCACTGAATCAGATGTTATGGGACATGTAACCCTACCTACCCTCTCCTTCCGACGCTCACGGAGATGGTTGTCAATGCGGATAGCGAGAGAGATGAGTTCATCAAGTCCACCAGGCTCATCCCTGGACACCAACTCATCCTTGAGGGTCTCAGTGAGCGCGTTCAGGAATGCTCCCTGAAGGGCCTCCTCATGACAACACTATGGCGGCCACGACGGAGGGAGAGGAGTTGTTTAGCGACATCTTTACCACAGACCAGGTGGTCGAAGACTTTCTTCATCCCGACTGTGAATCTGGAGTAGGAGAAGCAGATGAGGGACGGTCAGTCCCACACCGCTATGGTCCAGGAAAGCGCTGCTCCACGGAGGCAGCCAATCAGAAAGGAAATCTTGGCCCGTTTGTTAGCATAAGAGTAGGGCTGTTGCTCAAATACTAGTGAACATTGTACCAAAAAGGCTCTGCAAGCTCAGAGGTTGCCATTGTAGTGCTCGGGAGTCGGAAACAAACGGCTCCCGGAGCGGAGGAGAAGAACTTGGAACTGGTTGTTAGCTCTGGGCGAAGGGTTGGCCCTGTAGGTCAGACAGGCTCTCTGAAAACTCCTTGATGTGCTCCAGAAGGGTCTTCGGGGCTTGGTCATCTTGCTCGAGCAGGACACCTTGGCCGACGAGGGTTTGGTGAAGAGCAGCAGAGTCTGCTGGGTTCATCTCTTTGGCCAGTTTGTACTGTTATGTGGAGTGGAACAGGGGAACCCAAGAGCAGACTCAGACAAGGAGACTGGGATGAAGTAACTAAGGTATTTATTGAAAGAGGGGTAAGATGGAGTGCAGATCAGGGGAAGCTCGGGTGCATTGCTGGAAACCAGGTGCGGAGACTGAGGTTGGAGCAAGAGGGATTGAGACAGGGTAAGAAGGTCCGGAGGGGAATCCAAGACACAGTAGCAGGATGATGAGACGTGGGACTGGAGACAGAGACCAGAGTCAGAGAGGGCAGAACTGTAGCAGCAACGAAATCAGGCACAACAGGATAACAGGATCTGAATAGTAACAAACGGCTAGAAGCGTAGAGTGACTGAGCAGAGATTACGATCTGGCAGCTTAGAAGTGGCAGGGCTGAGTATTTGTGGAGGTCTTGATTATGGGACAGGTTGCACCTGGTGGGGATCTGCTGTGACTCTGGCACACCTGTCTCCGCCCACACAATCACACAGAGAGAGAGAGGGAGAGGGAGAGGGAGAGAGTACCCAGGGAGTGGCGGCAGGTCAAGGAGACACAGGATAAGCAGTAGAGGGCGTTACAGGAGCAGATGTGACAGGTTTTCGCTCCTCCCTTGTACTTGATTGACAAATTAATTACACACATTTTTAAGGAACTTCCCTCACCTTGTTGTCTAGGGATTAATTTAAAGGAAAAACCAGCAGAGATTAGGCCCTCCAGGATATGAGTTTGACACCCCTGCTCTAAGAGCTTTGCATACCTGGACTGTACAATATTTGCCCATTATTATTAAAATAATTCTTCAAGTTGGTTGTTGATCATTGCTAAACAGACATTTTCATGTTTGCAGCATTACTTTAGTGCCTTATTGCAAACAGGTTGCATGTTTTGGAATATTTGTTTTCTATACAGATTTCCTCATGTAGGTTAGTCTTGTGGACCAACTACAATGTTGTTGGTCCATCCTCAGTTTTCTCCAATCACTTCTATTAACTCTGTAACTGTTTTAAAATCACCATTGGCCTCATGGTGAAATCCCTGAGTGTTTCCTTCCTCTCCGGCAACTGAGTTAGGACGGATGGCTATATATTTGTTGTAACTGGGTGTATTGATACACCATCCAAATTGTAACCATGCTCAAAAGGGATATATTCAGTGTTTTTTTTATATTTGTTTTATTTCACCTTTATTTAACCAGGTAGGCTAGTTGAGAACAAGTTCTCATTTGCAACTGCGACCTGGCCAAGATAAAGCATAGCAGTGTGAACAGACAACAGAGTTACACATGGAGTAAACAATTAACAAGTCAATAACACAGTAGAAAACAAAGGGGGGGTCTATATACAATGTGTGCAAAAGGCATAAGGAAGTAGGCAAATAATTACAATTTTGCAGATTAACACTGGAGTGATAAATGATCAGATGGTCATGTACAGGTAGAGATATTGGTGTGCAGAAGAGCAGAAAAGTAAATAAATAAAAACAGTATGGGGATGAGGTAGGTGAAAAGGGTGGGCTATTTACCAATAGACTATGTACAGCTGCAGCGATCGGTTAGCTGCTCAGATAGCTGATGTTTGAAGTTGGTGAGGGAGATAAAAGTCTCCAACTTCAGCGATTTTTGCAATTCGTTCCAGTCACAGGCAGCAGAGTACTGGAACGAAAGGCGGCCAAATGAGGTGTTGGCTTTAGGGATGATCAGTGAGATACACCTGCTGGAACGCGTGCTAAGGATGGGTGTTGCCATCGTGACCATTGAGCTGAGATAAGGCGGAGCTTTACCTAGCATGGACTTGTAGATGACCTGGAGCCAGTGGGTCTGGCGACGAATATGTAGCGAGGGCCAGCCGACTAGAGCATACAAGTCGCAGTGGTGGGTGGTATAAGGTGCTTTAGTGACAAAACGGATGGCACTGTGATAGACTGCATCCAGTTTGCTGAGTAGAGTGTTGGAAGCCATTTTGTAGATGATATCGCCGAAGTCGAGGATCGGTAGGATAGTCAGTTTTACTAGGGTAAGCTTGGCGGCGTGAGTGAAGGAGGCTTTGTTGCGGAATAGAAAGCCGACTCTTGATTTGATTTTCGATTGGAGATGTTTGATATGAGTCTGGAAGGAGAGTTTGCAGTCTAGCCAGACACCTAGGTACTTATAGACGTCCACATATTCTAGGTCGGAACCATCCAGGGTGGTGATGCTAGTCGGGCATGCGGGTGCAGGCAGCGACCGGTTGAAAAGCATGCATTTGGTTTTACTAGCGTTTAAGAGCAGTTGGAGGCCACGGAAGGAGTGTTGTATGGCATTGAAGCTTGTTTGGAGGTTAGATAGCACAGTGTCCAAAGACGGGCCGAAAGTATATAGAATGGTGTCGTCTGCGTAGAGGTGGATCAGGGAATCGCCCGCAGCAAGAGCAACATCATTGATATACACAGAGAAAAGAGTCGGCCCGAGAATTGAACCCTGTGGCACCCCCATAGAGACTGCCAGAGGACCGGACAGCATGCCCTCCGATTTGACACACTGAACTCTGTCTGCAAAGTAATTGGTGAACCAGGCAAGGCAGTCATCCGAAAAACCGAGGCTACTGAGTCTGCCGATAAGAATATGGTGATTGACAGAGTCGAAAGCCTTGGCAAGGTCGATGAAGACGGCTGCACAGTACTGTCTTTTATCGATGGCGGTTATGATATCGTTTAGTACCTTGAGTGTGGCTGAGGTGCACCCGTGACCGGCTCGGAAACCAGATTGCACAGCGGAGAAGGTACGGTGGGATTCGAGATGGTCAGTGACCTGTTTGTTGACTTGGCTTTCGAAGACCTTAGATAGGCAGGGCAGGATGGATATAGGTCTGTAACAGTTTGGGTCCAGGGTGTCTCCCCCTTTGAAGAGGGGGATGACTGCGGCAGCTTTCCAATCCTTGGGGATCTCAGACGAGATGAAAGAGAGGTTGAACAGGCTGGTAATAGGGGTTGCGACAATGGTGGCAGATAGTTTCAGAAATAGAGGGTCCAGATTGTCAAGCCCAGCTGATTTGTACGGGTCCAGGTTTTGCAGCTCTTTCAGAACATCTGCTATCTGGATTTGGGTAAAGGAGAACCTGGAGAGGCTTGGGCGAGGAGCTGCGGGGGGGGGTGCTTTTTAAAATGTTCACCCAAGCTTCTGTAACCGTTACTGGGAATGGAATGTTGCTTTAGTTAAAAATAGGCTGTATTAGAAACGAGATATCTTTTAGATGTATCTCTGACTTGTGCAAACTACGTTATTGTAATAATCACAGTAATTTGCCATCGGATTCCTGTAAGCTGCAGAAACTGCAGAACAATGACACAGTACAATAACGTAAAATGTGCCTACTGTAAGAAAGTAAATACTACTGTAATCATGTTGGTGTTTCACATTATTTTACTGTAGTTAAATGGGATTAGTGCAAACAGGTTGGCTGTTAGGTATTTGTATATTACAGCATATTTATGAATATTTTGTGTTTTATAACTTGCACTTGTCAAGGCCTCAACAAAGGCTTCTAAACTGGCAGTGACTACAAGGCCAAACAAATCAAAGGACATAGCTAGCAATCACTAAAGGTTTGAGACTTGCTGCCACTCTGATCTGTTCACTATATACATTTGATTATCTTGAACTACTAAATTAATAGAGGCCTATTTTGGAACAGTTGAATTAGAATGCATGCATTTTGTATTTTCTAATACAAAAATTAGACTTGCAAGTAGCCTGCTTAACTACATTCTCGCTAACAGTAAAATCATATTTGTACTTGCCTATGACGGGTAAATTCTTGTTTACCTTAGTTTAATACACTGACCGCTATGACTGTAATATATATATATATTTTATTAAGCTTAGATGAATGCACTGACTATTAGTTTCTCTGGACACAAGCATCTGCTAAATGACCTAAATGTTAAAAATGAACATTTGCAAAGCAGACTGTTGGGTTTTATTCTAATGAGTTATGCCCTCAAACTATGTGTATTGTGATCAAATTTGGCCTTGTTTGAGGGCGGTGTGCATTAGAATAATACCTAGCAGTGTGCTTTGCAAGTGTTCATTTTTACATTTACATTTTGGTCTTTTAGCAGACGCTTTTATCCAGAGTGACTTACAGTCTGTGTATTAAAGGTTAACAAGAATATACTACAGTCATAGCAAGTAAAAAATATGATTTTACTGTTAGGGAAAATGTTGTAGTTAACCTCTCTGCGCACGGAACCCGCTAGCGGGCTGAAATTCCACAACATACGGTGATCGCTACATAAATAGTCATATTAAACATTCATGAAAATACAAGTGTCTCACATGTTTCGAAAGCCTAGAATCTTGCTAATCCAACTGCGTTGTCAGATTCAAAAAAGGATTTACTGCGAAAGAATACAATGCGATTATCTGAGCATAGAGCCCCATAAAAAACAACTATTTCAACCAGCACAGGCGCAACAAAATCGCAAACTGCAATAAAATAAATAGTTTACCTTTGACGATCTTTGTCTGTTTGCAATTTCAATGCTCATTGTTACACAATGAATGATCTTTTGTTTGATCAAATCCGTTTTTATAGCCTAACACGAAACATTTTGTGAACCGCTTGTGTAGTGAATTCCGTCTCATTCCATTTTCGACGACACATTCCAGGTAAATCACCCACACAGAACGTGACTTTTCCAGTCATGTTTGGTTTCACTGCAATCAACTGGTTTGTTTGTAACACAATCAAACCTGGTGGGCCATTTCGCAGGACGTATTGACTGAAAGAAAACGATTTGATGACAACAAGTAATGACATCATTGTGCACCAATGATTTGCCCGCTGTTTCGTTGATTGACTGTCTTTTAACCCAATGACCACTGATCGTCTTGAAATCTAGCTGGGTAGATAGCCAATGAGCTGAGCTAAACGGCAATACGCCATGTTTATGTGTTGCAAGACCAACCCATGTAGTAAGCTCCAACGTAAAGAGAGTCATGCGCTATTGAATGTTCATACCGGAAGGAGAAACACATTATGGATTGCATTGTTTGGTGAACGAGCAGATTCAGCTGTTTATATATCAATCATTATGGCGACTAAGTCAAGTCTAGATATACAGATGTACACACAACTTTAGAATGAATTGATTGGGAAGGTGAGACAGAGATTGTTGTAGGACGCTTCATTTAGCGATTGTGGAGCAATATTTTTTTGAACGGGAGAGGACATCGTTTTGGACTGGTAAGTTCTTATCATGCTAATGCCCTTGTTTGAAAATAATAATATAAAATTTTATTTGTGATTTTCTATTTATTTTAGACGCAATATATAAACATTTAATGTCATGAAATGTGAGATCCGTGTGTCTGCCGCCCCACCCCAACCCACATGAAATAGCCTATTTGAGGCTGTTGAGGAGAGGGCAGGACCACATCAATGGCCAATGTGAAATGGAGACAGTAGATACAGCTGGTCTGTTGTAATATGATAAAGACAGTAGATCTAGCTGGTCTGTCATAATATAATAGAGACATTAGATCTAGCTGAAATGTCATAATATAAAAGAGACAGTAGATCTAGCAGGTAATAATAATATAATAATATATTCAACCTTCAACTCTCTACATATATATGTTTATTATACCTGTTGATACAGGGCTCATATGTGAAACTATTCTAACTGAACATTTTCTTTCACAGTGACACTGACTCTGAATGGGAGTCTTATCCGGTGTCCTGTGTGAATTTAAGTATGCTCTCTCTAATTCTCTCTTTCTCTCTCTCGGAGGACCTGAGCCCTAGAACCATGCGTCAGGACTACCTGGCATGATGACTCCTTGCTGTCCCCAGTCCACCTGGCCTTGCCGCTGTTCCAGTTTCAACTGTTCTGCCTGCGGCTATGGAACCCTAAACTGTTCATTTTTACCTCTTGAGGTGCTGTCCTGTTGCACCCTCTACAGCCACTGTGATCTCCACCCGGCACAGCCAGAAGAGGACTTGCCACCGCTCATAGCCTGGTTCCTCTCTAGGTTTCTTCCTAGGTTTTTGCCTCTCTAGGGAGTTTTTCCTAGCAACCGTGCTTCTACACCTGCATTGCTTGCTGTTTGGGGTTTTAGGCTGGGGCTATATACATAGAATTGATTTGATAGAGGACTGAGGGTCTTCCAAATATTGAAAGTGTGTAAATAGTTACCCATGTTATTTTGTAAATGTATATATATATATATTTTTTCATATTTTTTATCAATCTTTTTTTTTCCCTTTATCTATTTATTTTTCCTTTATTTTTCTAAAGAAAAAATTGGGAGGGGGTGTGTGTTAGAATACCATTTTGGTATTTTGTATATAGTTATTTGTTTCAAAATGTATACCTTCACCAATTTGGCCACTTGGGTATATTTGGGCGACTTGTGTGGGACACCTGGGTGACTTCATGATAAATGTCATGTAGCACACTCATTTTGGAAGTTATCATTCTGTTGCCCTCTTATATTTTTCACTGAAATTGTCCCCATCATCCTATCTGAATGTTTGTTTTATCTTGTTCATTTTAAAGATGATGATAAAATAAAAAAACGTGTTTTTTTTCATTGTTTTATCTAAACCAGATCTATTGTGTGTTATTCTCCTACATTCAATTCACATTTACACAAACTTCAGAGTGTTTTCTTTCAACTGGTACCAAGAATATGCATATCCTTGGTTCTGTGCCTGAGCTACAGGCTGTTAGATTTGGGTATGTCTTCAGGCGGAAATTGCACAAAGTAGGGGGGAGGAGCTGCAAGAGGTTTAAGCGGGCTGCTTGCAAGTCTAATTTTGTTTTAGAAAATCCAAAAGGCATGCATTCTAATTCAATTGTTCCAAAATAGGCCTCTATTGATTTTGATCATGCCAGTAAAATACAAAACAGGTATGGAAGGTATTGAAATACCTATATCAAATACATGTAACAGAAATACTGCCCCATTGTTGGCACTAGCTACCTGCACTGTAAATCTGTTACTAACCACTGTGCTTCCAGTAATGCACTGGAAATGAAAGAAATACAGCATGTCACTGTAGTCAGGTGTTCCAGTAATATGCTTTAAATTTGTATTACAGTAAAGGTTCTGTAAATCTGCCAGTCATTTATTGTAAAAAATAGCAGGAAATGTTTTGTAGTGCAGTCCGCACAAACACACACACACACACACACACACACACACACACACACACACACACACACACACACACACACACACACACACACACACACACACACACACACACACACACACACACACACACACACACACACAACGTACCATTTTATCAATGACAATAATTACAGCAACAATGCTGCTACTACAATCTATTTACCATCACACTCTCTCTTTATAGCATCATCAACAACAACAAACTGTTTCTGCAACCAATACCACTAGAACAATACCCGAGCGAAATTCCAAAGTGCTTTGTCAACCTTATGCATATGAAACCAATAATTTTAACGCTTAACGATCTACGGGATCGGTGTCCCTATACGGGGACGGTTGCTGCTAATGTGCGCTAATGTGACTAGAATGTCTCCCCATACCTGTAAGTAACAGCAAACTTTCCAGGACATAGACATGTCTTATATGGGCAGAAAGCTTACATTCTTCTTAATCTAACAGCACTGTTCAATTTACAGTAGCTATTACAGTGAAAAAATACCATTGCAGAAATAGCCTCCATCATTTGAGGAGAGTGCACAACAACAAAAAACTTTTAGCACAGCAACTGGCTTGATACATTCAACTCTGAAGGTAAATAATATACTTAGATTCAGCAATCTTGCTCTGATTTGTCCTCCTGAGGGTCCCAGAGATAAAATGTAGCATAGTTTTGTTTGATAAAATCTATTATTATAATCAAATGTAGGAACTGCGTTCTATAGTTTGAACACCTGTCTTCGATCCTTAAGAGGTTTTTAAAACTGCTAGTGCTAAATGCTATAGAAGTATGTCAATGCGGGAAAGATAATGATCTAAAAGCATGATACTATGGGGGATGCTACAAATTGGACTACAAGTATACAATGAAGAGGGTCTCCCTATATCTTCCCTATATCTCTCCTCTACTCTACAGCGTGACCCAGATTTTAGCTCTGGCCACTTTGTGAAACACAACGCCTGTTGGGTAATTCTATGAGCTGTTTGCCCGCTTTCAACTCAAGATAAAATTGCTGACCTGCCCATTTATAATCCCTTTTCCAAGTTACTTTGCATTTCTTCCTTCTTGTTCACAACGCAATCTATGCTGACATGTCATATCGGAAACCAACGGCCATGCATGTATTATTCAAGGAACTCATGCAGGAAAACAACATCCATAAATTGAAGGAATAGCATGTTTTGAGACGTTTCATCCAAGGCCAAGTGAATCGGAAGAGGTTGGAGGGCAAATGTAAACAGTCTTCGACTGGGTCAGATGTGTGTGTGTGTCAAGGACCTTGATAGAACATGTGCTGGACAGAAGTTTGAAAAACAAAGATGTGTCTCTGGATTACATACTCTCTCTCTGGGCAAATCTCAATTAGCACCCAATAATAATACTGCACTATTATTGACTTGAGCCATATTAGGCTACTATGGTAACAGCTAGGCCATGCACTAGTGCCACTCCATCAACAGACCTCCCCAGCGGGTCAGAAAGGAAGGGATCTTTATGACATCATCTAAACGCTCCATGATTATTCTGAAACCACGACAGCTGGAAATTGGGATAAGTGCCATTCCGCTTCCAGGTTCCGCTCCATTCCACAGATGAATGGATTGGATGATGCCGGCGAAGATGTCATTGCATAATTAAACCTCACTAGAACAAACACCTGGACAATAAACCTGGTCACCATGGCGATGAGGGACAATAAAGCCAGGTGTTTACAGGATGTTGGTCCTGTGTGGGACGTCACCTCAACATCACTCTGTGGTCTTCTAGTGCGCACACACACACACACCCCCACACACACAAAGATCCCTAAATAACCTGGTTTCCATCCACAACAGCAGGATGACATCACTAAGGCAAACCAAACCGCACTGGACAGGCATACCTGTGAGGTCATCATTGTGAGCCATATGTTGACAGGTCAAGCTGAAATCCAGCCAGGTCAATTCTGTTATCAGCCCTTTCTTCATAATTTCTCTTTTTCTCTCTCGCTTTTCACTTTTTCCCCGAAGATCTTCCTTCCTCTCCTCTACACAGGCCTTGGAGCAGATTGTACCAGGGACCCTGTTTTGTGTATATCCCGGGTTGAGTAACAGTACAGAGGCCGGGGGGACATTCACAAGCCCATGCCAGGAAAGTCTCTGTTGAAAACAGGGAAGTCTAGTGACAAGTTCCCGTAAGAGAAAGAGCCCCCCCCCCCAACCCTCACACACACACACCCACACACACACACACACACACACACACACCCATGCAATGAGGACACTTCACTTCCAGTGTTGCTAAAAGCACGATACCGACCGACACTTTCGTGCTTTTGAAAGTGCTTTAAAGCAACCTTTAGATTAGATTTAACTTCTCAGACATGAAAAGTCTATAGATACGCACTATAGATATTACCTTGTGTCATCACAACCATTAAAGAGACTGTTGCAGGGTAGAAACCTCCAATTTAAAACAATTAAGTGTTTTTTGGTGTTTTTCTAATTCAGTATGTGGTAGCCTGATGCTGAAAATACAGCTCTCACACTAGGGTGAAAACCAATAATCATGAAAAACTATTTAAGATAATTCTTCCCTCTAAGATGGAGTGATGGATAGAAGAATAGAAGAAAATGATAAAGCTGGCCTAGTGGCGTTCTCTGAAAAAACAGCTGCTGATCACAAAACATTGCTGGTTGGGTAGAACAGAAACGAAAACAGGACACTCTATGTCTCCCTCTTTCTTTTTCTCTCTCCGTCTCTCCGTCTCTCCCTTTCACTCTCTCTCTTTCTGCCAGAGACCTCCTGTTTCCACTTGCCTGCTCTGTTTTGTTCATAATGACTAGACTTCATCTGACCTACTTTTGCACATAACCAACATCTGAGTTCCTAGCTCCAACTACTGCATTCTCCCTTTTTTTTATATAAAACTGCACTAAAAATCAAGGTTAGGAATACTACATCGTGTTTTGGAAAATCATTAGAGGATATTTTCTCTCCTGTAGCAGGACATAGCATTTGTCTAGGGCCAGGAGGTTTTCTTTTCTGATCATGTGATCTGACCAGGACAAACTCTAGTCGACACACATTGCTTGTTAGTTACAGTACCTGATAACAACCCATAATATTCACATCAATCAAGGTGATTCAAATTGACATTTATTGCAGTAACATTCTGTATGTTTGACAATAATAACAATTAGGCCATTTAATAAATATTGCTACTGGACAGAACATCATGTTAATTGACTCAAATAAAAATCAAAACCGTTTACATTAAGCGGAAGTCGTCTGCTATCCACACTACTAATACTTGTATAACAGTCTGTGCGTTGTCCTGGGTGTGGAGTGGCCGCTGGCTATCTCAAAACAATACTGAACAATACCTGCTTCTTATTGAGGATAGGGAGGTATGGTTCTGTCCAAGTTGAAACCTGAGAGATGTGTAGGCGAGGAGAGCAGTGACAACCTGGAACGTCACCGTGACACACACATACATCACCATTAGCCAGGTGACACACACGTGTGCACACACAGGGATAGGACAGGTAAACAAGAGGGGTGGAGGAGGAGGAGGAGGAAGCGCATAGAACTCACAGTTAAACAGAGAGGGGAGGAAGAGGAAGGATCACATTTGTAGGTTTAAAGTGACTGACTCAGACAAAGACGTGTACTCTCTCCCAATAACAACAACAATAACAACAGCCTGCATGGGAGTTCACTGTTGTTGAGGGTTGGGGATTACAAAAAAATGGTAACTGTAGTCTGTTACTTTACCAGCAAAAATATTGTAATCAGATTACAGATGCTTTTAAAAACTAGATGATTACTGAGAAAGATTACTTTTAAATTGAGAAAGGATGTTTGCAAAAAAAATTTTGGGGACTCTTCTCTGTTTTCTCAATGACATTCATATCAGCATTCCAAAAAGTTTAAGTTTGTTCCACCTGAGCGAGTCTGACCACAAGTCAGAGACCACTGTGATGACACAGCAGGTGTGTTTGATGGATCGTGGGAAAAGAGCACCAAAAGGCTTTTGTAGGCTACAGTCCAAGCTATGTCTTCCAATGGTGCGGCTGCTGTCGGCATCCAAAGATTATCCAACTTGAATAAACGCTTGGAGGTAAGGATGACAGCAGTGTTGTAGTCTACGGCGATACGGATATCACTTATTATTGATATATACATAACACATTGATGTGAATCACACTGCTGCTCTCTCATTTAGCTATTTGCGCCTTACGGATGGTGGATGGTTGTTCACAAATCTAAATGTGTATTTTTTTTAAACTCAATAATGGTTGAATTCATGAAGTTTAAGCTTCCTTTCAACCAATGTTTTTGAAACCAGTGGACAGCCAGTGAAAAATGTGCTCTTGCAACAGCTGCATAGTGAGGATCCCAGCCTATGGAATAAAAGTAGGGCTTTACTGCTCAATCTAATTCATGAAGATATATTTTTTTTACCATAGGCCTAATGGACACGTGTTCAAACTTGCACACTTTTGATAGACTTAAAGGGTCCATCTGTATTTGCTTAATCTGTTTTTGGATATATATATATTTATATATATGTATACAGTGGGGCAAAAAAGTATTTAGTCAGCCACCAATTGTGCAAGTTCTCCCACTTAAAAAGATGAGAGAGGCCTGTAATTTACATCATAGGTACACTTCAACTATGACAGACAAAATTAGAAAAGAAATCCAGAAAATCACATTGTAGGATTTTAATGAATTTATTTGCAAATTATGGTGGAAAATAAGTATTTGGTCACCTACAAACAAGCAAGATTTCTGGCTCTCACAGACCTGTAACTTCTTCTTTAAGAGGCTCCTCTGTCCTCCACTCGTTACCTGTATTAATGGCACCTGTTTGAACTTGTTGTCAGTATAAAAGACACCTGTCCACAACACAAGAAACGTCCTCTCACTGTCAACTGCATTTATTTCAACAAATGTAACATGTGTAAATATTTGTATTGAACATAACAAGATTCAACAACTGAGATATAAACTGAGCAAGCTCCACAGACGTGACTAACAGAAATTGAATAATGTGTCCCTGAACAAAGGGGGATCAATATCAAAAGTAACAGTCAGTATCTGGTGTGGCCACCAACTGCATTAAGTACTGCGGTGCATCTCCTCATGGACTGCACCAGATTTGCCCGTTCTTGCTGTGAGATGTTACCCCACTCTTCCACCAAGGCACCTGCAAGTTCCCAGACATTTCTGGGGGGAATGGCCCTGGCCCTCACCCTCCGATTCAACAGGTCCCAGAAGGCTCAATGGGATTGAGATCCGGGCTCTTCGCTGGCCATGGCAGAACACTGACGTTCCTGTCTTGCAGGAAATCACACACAGAACGAGCAGTAGGGCTGGTGGAATTGTCATGCTGGAGTGTCATGTCAGGATGAGCCTGCAGGAAGGGTACCACATGAGGGAGGAGGATGTCTTCCCTGTAACACACAGCGTTGAGATTGCCTGCAATGACAACAAGTTCAGTCCAATGATGCTGTGACACACCACCCCAGACCATGACAGACCCTACACCTCCAAATCGATCTCGCTCCAAAGTGCAAGCCTTGGAGTAATGCTTATTCCTTTGACGATATATGCAAATCCAACCATCACCCATGGTGAGACAAAACCACGACTCCTCAGTGAAGAGCACTTTTTTCCAGTCCTGTCTGGTCCAACGACGGTGGGTTTGTTCCCATAGGCAATGTTGTTGCCGATGATGTCTGGTGAGGACCTGCCTTACAACAGGCCGACAAGCCCTCAGTCCAGCCTCTCTCAGCCTATTGTGAACAGTCTGAGCACTGATGGAGGGATTGTACGTTCCTGGTGTAACCCGGGCAGTTGTTGTTGCCATCCTGTACCTGTCCCGCAATGATGTTCAGATGTACCGATCCTGTGAAGGCGTTGTTACACTTGGTCTTCCACTGCGAGGATGATCAGCTGTCCATCCTGTCTCCCTGTAGTTGCAATTTATTTCCCTGGCCACATCTGCAATCCTCATGCCTCCTTGCAGCATACCTAAGGCACGTTCATGCAGATGAGCAGGGACCCTGGGCATCTTTCTTTGAGTGTTTTTCAGAGTCAGTAGAAAGGCCTCTTTAGTGTCCTAAGTTTTTATAACTGTGACCTATATTTCCTACCATCTAGAAGGTCTTAACGACCGTTCCACAAGTGCATGTTCATTAATTGCTTATGGTTCATTGAACAAGCATGGGAAACAGTGTTTAAACCCTTTACAATGAAGATCTGTGAAGATATTTGGATTTTTACAAATTATCTTTGAAAGACAGGGTCCTGAAAAAGAGACAGTTCTTTTTTTCCCTGAGTTTAGTAGAAAGCGATGGGTTAGAAGAAGCCTACATAACCAACCCATAAAGTAACATTTTACATCCATATATGGCCAGCTATGTATCAAATCAAATCAAATCGAATTTATTTATATAGCCCTTCGTACATCAGCTGATATCTCAAAGTGCTGTACAGAAACCCAGCCTAAAACCCCAAACAGCAAGCAATGCAGGTGTAGAAGCACGGTGGCTAGGAAAAACTCCCTAGAAAGGCCAATACCTAGGAAGAAACCTAGAGAGGAACCAGGCTATGTGGGGTGGCCAGTCCTCTTCTGGCTGTGCCGGGTGGAGATTATAACAGAACATGGCCAAGATGTTCAATGTTCATAAATGACCAGCATGGTCGAATAATAATAAGGCAGAACAGTTGAAACTAGAGCAGCAGCACAGTCAGGTGGAAGTTGAAACTGGAGCAGCAGCATGGACAGGTATGTAAACCTTAACATTGATTTATCCTGCAATAGATGTCGTTCAATTGGTAACATACATTTTCGTCTTCTTCTCATGCCTCTTAAAGGAAAAGTCATCTGAAAGTAACTGAATGTAGTCAGATTACGTTACTGAGTTTGGGTTATCCAAAAGTTCCGTTACTGATTACAATTTTGGACAGGTAACTTGTAACTGTAATGGAATACAATTAGGAAGTTACCTACCCAGCCCTGCTGTTGTTAACAAAATAACTTGCTGTAGGAAATGGACACCCAGGAACAGTTCACTAGCTAGTTTTTATGACCTGTATTTATGACCAAATAGCATGGCATTCTTACATAAGATTTGCTTGAGGCCATCGATGCTTTTGTGCCATCAATGAAAAGTTGTGTCTGGCGCAGAAAATAGGAAACAAAAGGCCTTTTATCCTTTTTCCAGGAAACATTTCTTAGGGAATAATATTAATATTAATAATAATATTTATATTTTTGTGTTCCCTTTGCCTAAAATACCTCTCCTACCTACCTCAAAAACAGATAGAACACTATTGATGTCTCTACTCATATATTTATATTGTATCTTAATATATCTGTGGCATATTTCAGTTGGATATACATTTTATGTTGACACATTTGAATGGCTGGGAATAGAGCGCTACATGAATATATACTGAAGGTGATGGACTATATTGTAGCAAATCCAGGGGGGCAGCCCCAACTGACACTCAAACTGGGGTCCAATAAATGTCAAGCTAACACCTTTATGTTGCCATACTGACTTAGTGACTTTGACTTATAAACGGCATGGTCTTGGGCTCAGGTCCTCCGAGAGTGAGAGAAAGAAAGAAAGAAAGAAAGAGAGAAAGAGATAAAGAGAGAGAGAGAGAGAGAATTAGAGAGAGCATACTTAAATTCACACAGGACACTGGATAAGACAGGATAAATATTCCAGATATAACAGACTGACCCTAGTCCCCCGACACATAAACTACTGCAGCATAAATACTGGAGGCTGAGACAGGAGGGGTCGGGAGACACTGTGGCCCCATCCGACGATACCCCCGGACAGGGCCGAACAGGCAGGATATAACCCCACCCACTTTGCCAAAGCACAGCCCCCACACCACTAGAGGGATATCTTCAACCACCAACATACCATTCTGAGACAAGGCCGAGTATAGCCCACAAAGATCTCCACCACGGCACAACCCAAAGGGGGGCGCCAACCCAGACAGGAAGATCTCGTCAGTGACTCAACCCACTCAAGTGACGCACTCCTCCTAGGGACAGCATGGAAGAGCACCAGTGACCCAGTGACTCAGCCCCTGTAATAGGTTTAGAGGTACAGAATCCCAGTGGAGGGGAACCGGCCAGGCAGAAACAGCAAGGGCAGTTCCTTGCTCCAGTGCCTTTCCCTTCACACTCCTGGGCCAGACTACACTCAATCATAGGACCTACCGATGAGATGAGTCTTCAATAGAGACTTAAAGGTTGAGACCGAGTCTGCGCCTCTCACATGGGTAGGCAGACCATTCCAAAAAAACGAAGCTCCATAGGAGAAAGCCCTGCCTCCAGCTGTTTGCTTAGAAATTCTAGGGACAGTTAGGAGGCCTGCGTCTTGTGACCGTATTGTACATGCAGGTATGTACGGCATGACCAAATCGGGAGGATAGGTAGGAGCAAGCCCATGTAATGCTTTGTAGATTAGCAGTAAAACCTTGAAATCAGCCCTTGCCTTAACAGGAAGTCAGTGTAGAGAGGCTAGCACTGAATTAATATGATCACATTTTTGTGTTCTAGTCAAGATTCTAGCAGCCGTGTTTAGCAGCCGTGTTAAGTTTTTTAGTGCTTTATCCGGGTAGCCAGAAAGTAGAGCATTGCAGTAGTCTAACCTAGAAGTGACAAAAGCATGGATACATTTTTCAGCATAATTTTTAGACACAAAGTTTCAGATTTTTGCAATGGTACGTAGATGGAAAAAAAGCTGTCCTTGAAACAGTCTTGATATGTTCGTCAAAAGAGAGATTAGGGTCCAGAGTAATGCAGAGGTCCTTCAGTTATATTTGAGACGACTGTACAACCATCAAGATTAATTGTCAGACTCAACAGAATATCTGTTTGTTTCTTGGGACCTAGAACACGCATCTTTGTTTTGTCCGAGTTTAAAAGTAGAACATTTGCAGCCATCCACTTCCTTATGTTTGAAACACAGGCTTCCAGGGAGGGCAATTTTGGTTCATCGAAATGTACAACTGTGTGTCATCCGCATAGCAGTGAAAGTTAACATTATGTTTCCGAATGACATCACCAAGAGGTAAAATATATAGTGAAAACAATAGTGGTCCTAAAACGGAACCTTGAGGAACACTGAAATGTACAGTTGATTTGTCAGAAGACAAACCATCCACAAAGACAAACTGATATCTTTCCGACAGATAAGACCAATTTGGGTTTCCAATCTCTCCAAAAGAATGTGGTGATCAATGGTATCAAAGCAGCACTAAGGTCTAGGAGCACGAGGACAGATGCAGAGCCTCGGTCTGACGCCATTAAAATGTAATTTTCCACCTTCACAAGTGCAGTCTCAGTGCTATGATGGGGTCTAAAACCAGACTGAAGCATTTTGTATGCATTGTTTGTCTTCAGGAAGGCAGTGAGTTGCTGCGCAACAGCTTTTTCAAACATTTTTGAGAGGAATGGGAGATTCGATATGGGACAATATTTTTTTATGTTTTCTGGGTCAATGTTTGGCTTTTTCAAGAGAGGCTTTATTACTGCTACTTTTAGTGAGTTTGGTACACATCCAGTGGATAGAGAGCCATTTATTATGTTCAACATAGGAGGGCCAAGCACAGGAAGCAGCTCTTTCAGTAGTTTAGTTGGAATAGGGTCCAGTATGCAGCTTGAAGGTTTAGAGGCCATTATTATTTCATAATTGTGTCAAGAGATATAGTACAATAACACTTGAGAGTCTCCCTTGATCCTAGGTCCTGGCAGAGTTGTGCAGACTCTGGACAACTGAGCTTTGGAGGAATACGCAGATTTAAAGAAGAGTCCGTAATTTGCTTTCTACTGATCATGATCTTTTCCTCAAAGAAGTTCATGAATTTATCACTGCTTAATTGAAAGCCATCCTCTCTTGTGGAATGTTGCTTTTTAGTTAGCTTTGCGACAGTATCAAAAAGAAATGTTGGATTGTTCTTGTTTTCCTCAATTAATTTGGAAAAATAGGATGATCAAGCAGCAGTGAGGGCCCTTCGATACTACACGGTATTGTTTTTCTAAGCTAGTCGGAAGACTTCCAGTTTGGTGTGACGCCACAACAGTGTGCGTCAGTGAACGGACTCCCTCAGGTTTGCTGTGTTCAGTCTGCTCCAGTCCCCTACATTGGGGTCACTGTATACTCAACTTGATATTTTACTAAAAGGACATGAATGATGACAGGGTAATGACATGTTGCCGAGGAGACGGCTCGGAAGGAGCTCAGGTGGACAGAGAGAGTAGCATGCTTGAGGAGGAATGCTTTTAGTCCAAAACACACACCAAAAATTCCCACCCCAAAATAAATCTTGATATGACACAAACGAAAAAGACATTGTGTAACGAAAATGGGACGGAAATGAGGTTTGAAGATTTTGAAGAGAACTCACAGAGCATATCTTCTTGAGAAAGAGGTGATGCTGAATCCATCAGAAAAGAAAGACACTGACTAAGTGCTGAGAAATAAGACCGTTTTAAATATTGCCACTGCACAGAGTTTCTCTCACGGAGAAGAAGAGCTCCCTGAAGCAGAGAGACAAGCAGTGGATCCCAGATGCAGCCATCTGGAAACGCAGGCCACTGCTAACTGCGTCACACACACAAACACACACACACACACACACACACACACACACACACACACACACACACACACACACACACACACACACACACACACACACACACACACACACACACACACACACACACACACACACACACACACACACACACACACACACACACACACACACACACACACCTCTGTTGCCTTGCCAGGGGTCCTCTTCGTGTCCTCTTTACTATGATAGAACCTCAGTAAAATATCCCCAAACATCATCCACCAACCCATCTTCATGCAGCCGTATGGTGGTGATGATGGTGAGTCTGTGGTTTAGTTGAAGTGCTTTGAGGTGGGACAAAATTAATGGACCTTTTCTCCACAAACAGATAGTTTTCCTTTCGCCACAAACAGCTCTCCAGCTCCACTGCATTCCTGTTGCAGTCCTAGCTGCTCACAGTATGAAGAAGTTGTGTTGGTTACCACAGGAAGTTGGTGTCACCTTAATTGGTGAGCTCGGGCTCGTGGTAATGGCTGGAGCGGAATAGGTGGAATGGTATCAAATATGTCGAACACATGGCTTCCATGTGTTGGATGCAATTCCATCCGCTCTGTTTCAGCCATTATTACGTGCCGTTCTCCCCTCAGCAGCCTTACATACCTGTGGTGTTACTTCCTCTGTAATCAGGACTATAGCCCTGCACCCAGGGCGAAGGTTGGGTTTGAGATGTTAAAGAGGAATCTGCTGGTGAGGTCTCTGCTGTGGTCTCAGCTTGTAATCAGGCTTTATTTCTTCTAAAGTTCAAAGCACTACCGGACTAACATACACTGGCATGGGTGTCAGAGACTTGAATGGAAAGTAGACCTTTCTGTCAGACTTTGAACTACAGAGAACCATACTTTGAACTGCATAACTCCCATGGGAGATTGGAGGTCAAATAAAAAGTACAACATCTTCCAATATTGGAAACAAGCTTTTCAACAAGATGTATTACTTACAATTTGATACCTGTGCTCAAAAATGAAAAGTGACCTGATATAACCTAAGCATTCCTTTATATCTGTGCAATATCATAAGATATAAATAAATATTCTGATTAGCCAAAAATGAGTTAATTTTACCATAGTTTAGTTTTTTATTCACTTTCATTCTGAGTTGACCTAGCAGCTGGGTCTTTTTGAATGTAATCCATAGGTTATTTCCAGGAGGTGTGGCCTATTGGGGGCTGTCATACAGTTATTATTGGCCACCCGTGAGAGTAAATGCCATTAATTTCCATCATGTTAAGTTTGCACACTGCAAATTTGTATTTTCCTTAAATATTTTTCCCTGGTCGAGCCACTCGGCATTAAGAAGCTGGATTAGGGGTGAAGCCTTACTACAGACTAGCGTCCTGTCTAGGAGGTGTAATTGTACATGTTTTATTTATTCTCATTTCACCTTTATTTAACTAGGCAAGTCAAGCTGCCTCACGCTATAGAATCAGGAGATGGGCTCCTGCCCCTATGGGCCGTTCTGGCTCAGACAAGGCTTACTTGACGAAGGCTTTACTTACCTACTCACTGTAAAACAGTAGCAGCAGCAGTGACTATAGTAGATGTTACAGTGATTGTGGGTCTGAATTTGACACTGATGCTGAGTCTGGCCCTGCACTTGGCATGGGCTTGAGTGCTGACTGATTCCTCTCTCTATTCAAATGTGTAAAAACAATCATCAGTTGTTGGGAAAACATTGGCATCTCAGTTTAGCCTACCGTCAGCTGGCAAAAGGGTTGATGTCCGGTAGTACAATATGGACGATCCAATGGCTTACCAACCATTTCAAATCTGGCATCTGTATTTTATGCTCATACCACCAATGAATTCACAGCTGGCTTGATATTGGCTCATACGAATGACCAACATCGGACATTTTGATTTAAAGCGTTAATATAAATATCCTATACAGTCTTCTAAAATCATGATGGAAGCACAGTCTTGAAAACATTTGTATTATAACTGGAAGAAAGGAAAACTAATCTCTGTCACATTCATATGAAACCAAAGTCATGTAAAATATATAAACAAAGTTGTACAAACCATGAATTTTAGAAGAACATTGAAATTGAGATCAACAGCTGCATAATACTGATTTTTTTTTAAGATTAAAATATAGTGAACAAAAATATAAATGCAACATGTAAAGTGTTGGTCCCATGTTTCATGAGCTGAAATAAAAGATCCCAGAAATCGTAGATAGACACAGAAAGCTTATTTCTGTCAAATGTTGTGCACTGATTTGTTTACATCCCTGTTACTGAGCATTTCATCTTTGCCAAGATAATCCATCCACCTGACAGGTGTGGCATATCAAGAAGCTGATTAAACAGCATGATCATTACACAGGTGTACCTTATACTGGGGATAAAATGTGCAGTTTTCTCACACAACACAATGCCACAGATGTTTTGAGGGAGCGTGCAATTGGCATGCTGACTGCAGGAATGTCCACCAGAGCTGTTGCCAGAGGATTGCCCTACCATAAGCCACCTCCAACACCGTTTTAGAGAATTTGGCAGTACTTCTAACCAGCCTCACAACCGCAGACCTCATGTAACCATGCCAGCCCAGGACCTCCACATCTGGCTTCTTCACCTGCAGGATTGTCTGAGACAGTTGATGCAACTGAGGACTATTTCTGTCTGTAATAAAGCCATTTTGTGGGGAAAAACTCATTCTGATTGGCTGGGCCTGGCTTTCCAGTGGGTGGACCTGGCTCCCAAGTGGGTGGGCCTATGCTCGACCAGACCCACCCATAGATGCGCCCAATCATATGAAATCCAAAGACTAGGGCCTAATTTATTTATTTAAATGGACTTATCTGGTGCATTTTTATTTTTGTTCAGTATAAATGAAATCTGCAAATGATAATGCGAAAAAGAAAATATGGTGTGATTGTCCCATGAGTCTCAAATTATTGTAGTCTCACCAACCTGTACCAGCACCTGTTAAATTAGAGACAAAAAAAACGTTTTAATATACTTTTGGGGGGTTTCTATAGTAATTGATTTACAGCAAGGGTGGCCAGCCTTCCTCCTGACAGCCGCTGGGTTGTTCAGGCTTTTGTTCTAGCCCTGCTCTAACAGACCTGATCCTACTAATCAACTGATCATCAGGAACTGGTTGGAGTTGGCCATGCCTACAGTATGGTGATTAGAGCCTAATAACAACCCCACCTCACACCCCCTACTTTAAAATCTTGAATCTCTGACTATGAAAACCCATCTGACAGAATTTTGAAGTGTTGCTCCCTCCATATAGCCATCATGGTTATTATCTGACCGTGTTGGTCATCAATGAAAGTTTGAACGTCTTGAAAAATTATCTGGCCTTAATGGCCATATGTATTTTTAAATCTGTACCCCGGTTCAGCCAGAAGAGGACTGGTCACCCCTTAGAGCCAGGTTCCTCTCAAGGTTTTTCCTAGGCTTCTGACTTCTAGGGTGTTTTTCCTAGCTACTGTGCTTCTGACTTTGCATTGCTTGCTCTTTGGGGTTTTAGTCTGGGTAACTCTGTAAAGCACTTTGTTACAACTGCTAATGTAAAAAGGGCTTTTTTTTTTGAATAAATTATTTGAAGGCATGAGTGTTAATCTGGGTTGAAGAGAATGATGGCTCTGAGGCAGCCCAGCTCTTTCTTGTCCATCTGCATGTCATTCATCTTAGATACCAGCACGGTCAGAACCCTGGAGACCATTACACAATTGTACAGTGAGGCAATGTAACAGGAAAAAACAGAGCCCAATTTTACTGCTGTATAGCCATAATCAGCTTAATATCTAATTATTTTAGTGTGCATGTAAACGTGCTGACGATAGTCAAAAATCCCAAAGATTTTTTTAAAGAATTAGGACCCTTTGTGTGTGTGAGGGCTGACCTCTGACCTGTCAAAGATGGAGCCCACTCAAGCGCTGTGGGCACTGCTTTAGAGCAATACGAGAATGAGGCAATGAGTAGCTCTTTCCAGCCTGATAGAGACAGTGAGAGTTTAGCCTGGATTGAATACTTTGTGACTACATTAGTTACCCGATTATCAAGTGTTGTGTATATGGGGATATTATATGTGTGCATGTGTGTGTATGCAAGTGGTATGATGTGTTTGTGAGCATGCATGAATATGTGTGCTATGGCTTGTGAGATCTGCTGTACCTGGTCTTGGTAGGATGGTCGTCCAGTGGCAGCTCGGAGAAATGGGAGATCCTCTTGGCCCACTTCACCAGTGTTGTCTGCTGCCTACAGAGATGGAGGGTATTGTAGAGTCCATGCCCCAACAAATTGAGCCTGTTTTGAGGGCAAAAGTGGGGGATGCAACTCAAAATTAGGAAGATGTTCCTAATGTTTTATATACTCTGTGTATGTTTTATTCTGTTCAATAATGGACATTTTAATGATGATATCTTTGCTTATGGCTTTACTTGGTGAAGGCTACAGGACTGGAAATGGATTAATGCAACAATCATCTCTCTGTCACTAACAAATACAGTTATGGATGGTAACTCTATAATTCACTTGAAAGGCAAGGGACTCTGGGAAATATGTAAATAAGGCTTTGCACTGTGTTAATTTAACACAAACTGTGTACCCGAATAGACAATGGACCAGTGTTAAATTGAACACTCTCAGTGTTGATTTAACACTGGAGAATGTCCTGTGTACAAACATGCAAGAACATCCTGATTGATTTGTTTCCTGGTGTAGTATTTATCTGATGCTAAAAGTTCTCTCTGTTCACAGTCAATGGGTAATTACTTGATAATAATCACTGGGTCATTGGTGAGTGCTTTAATTAGTAAAACACCCGTGCAACGTACAGTTTTGGGAAAAAAAATGTGTCTGCGCATTTTGTGAATCAATTCCCACATTTTGTTGATCCAGCTCCAGGAAAGATGTTCATCTTTGTCACCATGTATGGGTTTGTATCTTGTTGTCTTTCCCTATCTCCCCATCTCTCTCTCTCTCTCTCTCTCTCTCTCTCTCTCTCTCTCTCTCTCTCTCTCTCTCTCTCTCTCTCTCTCTCTCTCTCTCTCTCTCTCTGTCTGTCTGTCTGTCTGTCTGTCTGTCTGTCTGTCTGTCTGTCTGTCTGTCTGTCTGTCTGTCTGTCTGTCTGTCTGTCTGTCTGTCTGTCTGTCTGTCTGTCTGTCTGTCTGTCTGTCTGTCTGTCTGTCTGTCTGTGTCTCTCTCCCCCTCTCCATCTCTCTCTCTCCATATCCTGGCTGTGGAAGTGGAAGTGTTGCTTCTGTTCTGTCCTGCCTGTGTGCCACCCACCTCCCCATCTGTGCCCGTCGCAGCCCTGAGGGTCCATCTGGCACCCGCCCTCCCTGTCAGTTCAGAGTTCTGCTATGCTGTCTAGACTGTCTGGCTCGGCTTTGACGAGGAC
This sequence comes from Oncorhynchus kisutch, assembly GCF_002021735.2. Classification (NCBI taxonomy): domain Eukaryota; kingdom Metazoa; phylum Chordata; class Actinopteri; order Salmoniformes; family Salmonidae; genus Oncorhynchus; species Oncorhynchus kisutch. Next base: position 18,094,429 of record NC_034192.2, read on the forward strand.
TGAATACTGCTGGAGGTGGACTTCTCTTCTTAATCTCTTCTTTCTATTCACCACTCACATACCAAGACAGTCTGCCACTATTGTCTAGCACCTCCAAGCCATGATGAATCACACAGTTAGTAGTCTAGTCTAGTGAGGAGGATGATCAACAGAATGAATGTCTGAGGACTTAGTCAGTTTATTAATAACTTCCTCGCAGGTATACATGAAACAGAGCAGCCAATTCAGTCTTGAGTAGATCAACCCTGTAAGCTCTCTCTCTCATCTTTATACAAACAAACGTTGTTTCATTTTATTTACTGTAGATTAATGGAAGACTTATGAAACCTTTGAAGAGTCTAACGGAGTAACAGTGATTAATGGTGTAACACATCTTCAGTTCTTTTGATCATATGATATAGACTGCATGAGACAACTGCAGCGTGACTTCTGCTCACTCACAAATTAATGGGGATTTTTATGGTGAGTGAGACGCTACACAGTAAATCAAGGGTAGTTGAAATCACAGTGTTAAAAAAAGGGGTCAAATTGACTCTACTTGGAGTTACCCTAACTCTCAAGAGAGTGATATGCTCCCTGGAGTTAGTGTTGCCAACTGGAGTTTATTGGGACGGCGTACTTTTATCTCCATTAAGATTAACCAGAGACAGAGAGTTAAATCTATGGAGTCATCCACAGATGTTGGAGGGGCCTCATTGTCATATTTCTCAGCATACTCTGTTCCAGGTAGATTTTTTAAATTGTTTGTTTCAATATCTGTGTTTTTGCATGTAATTTACATAGATTGTTTTTGACCTTATGTTATCTTATGTGACTAGATATTTGTCAAAACATATTTTCCAGTATTAATTGGCTGGACTGTTCCTCAGGGTTTCCCAAACTCCCCCCCCCCCCTAGCATTACGCAGCTGATTCAAACAATGAAAGCTCGATGAGGAGTCGATCATTTGAATCAGCTGTGTAGTGCCAGGGCGAAATCGTGTACCCAGGCGGAGCCCAGGAAACAGTTTAGGAACTCTGCTATAACTGATTAAATAGACCCAGAATAACTAGAATTACACAAAAATTAACAAGATTATTTAATTATTATTATTGAATTATCTCTGTAAAATCTGACTACTAAGTGGACTGGACAAAAGTTATTGGAACAATAGAGCGCTTTCAGTGATAAACACAATTAATTTAGCAACACATTGTGTTTGATGCCATTCCATTTGTTCCATTCCCGACAGTATTATGAGTCGTCCTCACTGCAGCCGCCTCCTGTGGTCCAGTACTACGGCTTGCCCAAACTCTGCAGGCACTCTGCCCACACAGCCATCATCTGTAAAAACTGCAAAGGCGACCACCCCACATCAGAATGCAAACAATCATGGGGGAGGGGCACTTCTATAGATTCTGCCCCAAATCCTCCACCGGCAGGGTAAGGGGCAACACCACCAACTAAAACCCGCCACCCCCACCCCCTCCAACAGATGAAAACAACAAAGACCCAGAACCTAGAACCAGACCAACCCACAGATACTGACCAAACCACACCCTAAGACATCCCAGAAACAGCCCGACCCCAACTGCCCCCCCCCCCACCTCTGCCCCCGCAACAAATCCCTTCCTAACCACCTCCACCCCCTCCAAACTCCTGGTCAAAGGATACCAGTTTCGCGAGAGCCCATACAACCGGAAGAACCCCTCGCCTCACAACCCAAACTGGACAAAAATGACCAAACAAAAAAGATCAGACAAACAACAGACCAACAAGAGACCAGACCAGAAGACCACCCCAGGACCCAAACCTTGATGCCGGCAAACACGACCCCCAAACCCCACTATCCCCTCCAAGAAATGGGCTCCCTCTTCTAGACCCCTCACCATACCATTCCCTCCCCACGGTCTATTACTACCCCTGATCGCTCCTCCCTGCCCGTTAGTGACCCAGATCCACCCCCTTAGCCCTCCCTGCCTCTGATCCCGCTTAGCAGCAAGCCAGAAAGACTCAGTCCAGAACCCCCGGACACGTTGAGCCACCTTCACCATCTTCACTCCTCCTATCACCCTCCACCTGGACATGTTATGGTGCCACCAGACAGTCAGTGGGGAGGCATGTCAAGACTCATGAGCAGCCAAAGAGAGGGGCCACCATCCGGCCACCATCCAGCTAGAAGCCCTCATCCAAATCTGCAATGACATGGCCAACACCGGACCCATACCCTCTTCTTAACATTACCCATTATGACCCATACAATATCCACCATCAACATCAGAAGCATTCGGTTCCCAGACAGATGATAGACTTTCCTGGGACACCTCTCCAATAACCCTGCAGACATCTACCTCCTCCAGGAGTGCGGCATCCGATACAAGGAAATGGATGCACTCCTGGAAGAAGAGGGGGGCTCTCTCTTGTCAGACTCCAACACCGCCAGAGCAGACAGGGTTGGCATATTGGTTACCAACCCCTAAGTCTAGCAGGTTAGTTGATAGTGGAAGAATCCTGGTCTTAGACCTCGATATTCAGAGTTTGCCCCTGATGGTCCCACCAATGTGGCCGAGAGAGAATCCCTCTTCAAACAGATTCAGTCACTCCTGCTCATCTCCCACACCAGTCCCCTTTGAGACAATGACCGCAGCAGGCCCAGAACAGACCATAGCACACAGGAATTACAATAAATCATTGATGACGTCTCCCTCACAGATACTGGTGGCACCTACCCTCCAACATCAACGTGGATGAGTTCCTCTGGTGAATCCTACTCCAGGATTGACATGTTCTTGCTCTTGCCAGGTGTCAGAATGTGCTCCCTGACAAGCGGTGCACTCTCAGACCACAAGATGCTGACTGTGTCCTTAGTTTGGGAAAGCCTAGTGAAAGTAATTAGGGAGGATGAATACCTAGAAGTCAAGCTCTACTTCTCCAGACAATACCTGGAGTGGAGAGTATTGAAAGAGCTATTTAACTCCCTGAGTGGTTGGAAATGGTAAAGGCCAGGGCCAAGGGATACTTCCGGGGAATTGGGCGGAGAAAAGCTAGGGAGAAGAGGGACAGTTTTTGACACCACAACAAGGCCCTACAACATCTTAGCCCCCATCTTAGCTAGAGGGGTGGGATGTGGCCCAAGAGCTGCCCAAAACCAAAAAGAGAAGATCCAGCACAAGTCAAAACTCCAGGTTCTGGAGGAGGAGAACTGCTTATTTTGCAGAGAATGGTCAAAACAAAAACACATAATTTCCCTGTACAGCAACCAAGGGGACTCTGTGACAAACAGTGACAACATCCTGGGGGTGGCCAGGCAGTTCTACGGTACACTGTATGAAATCAAGCCTACCGACGAGGCCCTTATTGCCACCATCCTAGATGGAGTCACCGGGGGTGGTTAGAGCGAGAACCCTGACCTAACTGCAGAGGAGCACACCCGAGACGTGCGCTCCCTGAACAGACAAAAAGCATCAGGACCGGATGGGATCCCAGGAATATTTTATCAGACCTTCTGGGATCTCCTCAAAGATAAAATGGCAGAGGTCTTCAGAGCAGTATACAGGTAAAAGAGGGTGGGTACATGGGACAGAGTACGGTCGTGGACATTGATTAAGTCAGCCCCCCACACCTCTCTGATTCAGAGGGGTTGGGTTCAATGTGCAAGACACATTTCAGTTGAATTGCATTCAGTTGTGCAACTGACTAGATATCCCCTTTCCCTTTCCCTCTCTTATCCCAAAGAAAGGGGACCTCAAGGACCTCCAAACTGACGCACCATCAACCTCCTCTCCATCGACTACAAAAGCATGACCAAGGCCCTCACCAAACCAGACACACCTCCCCTCAGTAATAGCCCCAGGCCAGACCTGCTGCATTCTCGGTAGGTCCATCGAGGACAACCTGCTCCTGGTGAAAGATCTCATCCTGCACTCCCTGGTGAGGAGGTCCCCTTTGGGCCTTCTCAGCCTAGACCAGGAGAAGGCTTTTGACAGGTTTAACCATGGCTTCTTCCAGAGGGTGCTAACCAAGATTAACTTCCCCCAACACATCATCCACTGGACAGAACTCTGCTACGATAACATCACAACCCTCACAGACCCATTCCCCAACAGATCCGGCATATGCCAACGTTGCACCCTAGCCCCTCTGCTGTACGTCATCTACCCTGAAGATCAGGTCAACACCAGAAATCCCTGGCTACCAGATACCAGGGGCCCAGAGCTCAAAGTGGTGGCGTACATGGACGACATGACCATCGTCGGCACAGATAGTCACTCCATCGCCATGGCAACAAAGGTGGTGGACAACTACTGTGCAGCCACTTGCACCCTTGTCAACAGGGGTCAGAGTGAACTGTTCCTGTCACAGGACTGGCCTCACCACCTCTTTCCCTGTCAGAACAGAGACCATCAAGCTGCTGGTGGTCACTTTCCAGAGGGATGAAGGTGGCTCCTTAAGCTGGGTGAAGACCACGCGCCACGTCCAACAGAAGATCCCTTACAATGACGGATAAGATTCTGATAAGATTCGGATAAGGTCCTGAAGGCTATCATTCTCACCATTCTCCTTTACCTTGGCAGGCTCTTTCCCCCAGACAGTGCAACCAGCAAGAAGATTGAATGCACAATGTTCTCCTTTGTCTGGAGATGCCAGATGGAGCGACTCAAACTCAGCACCTTGTACAAAGCAGTTGATAATGGGGGGAAGGTGGTCCCAGGCATCCTTAACATTATTAGGGCTCAGGGACAATCCAAATTGGTCACCTACATCCACAAGACAGACAGAAAAGCCAGGTACTTTGTCACCCCCATCCTCAGAACCCTCGTACTCAGCACCAACAACCACTCTGTGCCCTACTGCTGGGACCCCTCACCAGTGTACAATGTGTGGACAGATTTTTCCTTCAGGTTAGGTCTGCCCACGGCTGGGCAGGAATCCTGGAAGTACAAGGACATTGTGGCCTACATTCGCTCCAAGGACACCATCGCCCACCTGAGGGACAGCTCAGCCGTGGAACCACAACAGGTATGGTTAAATGTCAATCACCACTGTATCACAAACAGAAAGACAGACATCTCATGGATAGCTGTTCATGGTTGCTGCCCCACCAGGGAATTAATGTATAGGTGGCACGTAACACATACAGAGAACTGCCCCTACAGATGCACTGACACTGAAAACTTCTACCATTTGTTTGTTGAGTCCCCCGTGGCCATGTGGTTCTGGGTCCTGTTTGTTCCCTCTGTCTCCCCCAACAGGTTGCTGACCCTACCTCGCTTGATGGCAGAGAACATCCTGAATGTACTGCCACCCAGCTCTGCTAGCAGTGGAGGATCATCGGTGCCATCAAGCAGAGACAAGGAACATCAGGGTCTACCAACAACAAACCACAGACCGAACAACCCTGAGGAGGAGGTTCACTATCCTTCTCAGGGATCACACCATCACAGACTTCCACAAAGACCCGGACCAGTTGAGGGCAGAATGGGGGGGGTGGCAAGATGAAAGGACATCAACATCTAAACCGCCCTCTGTGCCTCTCAGACCAATACCAACCCCAGACCTGTCCTCCAGACTTGCCGCCGCATCCCTCCTTCTCCACGCCCCACACCACCAACCAGACCCTAGCACCAGCCAAGGCCGAAGGACACATTCTCTACCAGCCCTCCTCACTCTATTTCTCTTTACCCCTACCTCTCTCTACATCAGGATTCCCCAACTGGTGGCCTGGGGGTGGTTTTATTTGTTGTCCTTCCTCCCCTTATACTGTAGATCCAGCATCAGCAATGACCCAGCTCCCTGATTCCAGCACCAGAACACCAGACAAAGCGTGGAGGAGGGACCAAACATCTAACTTTCACCCGGAGCAAGTGGACCACAGGGGAGTGCCACCATTGAACTCCAGGTCTAGAGCTCCCTTGTGTGTCTGCTTGCTCCTCAGGTTGACCTTCCTCCCCTCTGCAGGCCCAGTCACAGCACCAGCATCCACCCAGTAACAGGTTTCCAGCACCAGACCACCAGACAAGGCGCGGAGGAGGGACCAAAGATCAGACCTTCACCAGGAGTAAGCAGACCACGGGAGAGTACCACCATTGACCTCTGGGTCTGGGGCTCCCTTGTTGGTCTGCTTGCTCTTCTTCTTCTTCATGGGTTTGTGGATTGCATCCAATTTTTAAGGTGCGTACACAGTACTGTAGTGTGAGGCCAGTCACGGCCTACCTTCACTAAATTATTTTAATTTCCATGTTCCTTAATGGAATAAATTGAACTACTATTTCATTTTTTGTTTATCACCATCCTATTCCACTACTTTCACCACCCCATTTGTTAACTGATCCTACACCAGGCCTGGGAGGGTGGGACTCTTTTGTTCAGCACACCTTGCAACTCTTCTGCAGTAAAACCTCATATACTCAACTACCTCTCTGCAGCTGCCACCACAACATCTTTTTTTCTGTGATTTACCTGCCATTTCTGCAGTACAGTTGATAACCATGGCAATGAATGCTAATAAGCCAACCTTACTGAAGCACAAATTCCTGTCACTCTGCCTTCTACTCACCCTTGACCCATCATCCTCTACTCTCTTCACTGCCTCAGCATATGACACCTTCTGTTCTACTCTAACCCTGGCAATCTCAACCTGTCTATTGCACCGGACACTTCTGATCCCCAGCAACATGAGCACCCCAGAACTGACATGCACATTTCTTTCCACCGATACTACATATTCCTTTGTCCCATGCGCTCCTGCACACTTCTGTCACGTTCTGACCTTTATTTCCTTTGTTTTGTGATTATTTAGTATGGTCATGGCGTGAGTTGGGGTGGGCAGTCTATGTTTGTTTTTTCTATGATTTGGGGATTTCTATGTTTCGGCCTAGTATGGTTCTCAATCAGAGGCAGGTGTCATTAGTTGTCTCTGATTGAGAATCATACTTAGGTAGCCTGGGTTGCACTGTTTGTTTGGGGGTGATTGTCTATGTTGATTGCTTGTTTCAGCACAGTTCGCATTAGCTTCATGGTTGTTATTTTGTTTATTGTTTTTGTATAGTGTTTCAGTGTTCAGTGTTTTCTTTATTAAAATTCATGATGAACACATACCACGCCACATTTTGGTCCTCCGATCCTTCTCGCCTCTCCTCTTCAGATGAAGAGGAGGACGACCGTGACATCTTCTCACATATTGTAATCTCCCCTCTACACACTGCTGCAACATGATCATAATCTCGGCATCTGCAACACCTTAGTGGGTTCTGCCCAAAAGCTCTGACTGGAAAAATGACATATCCTAACATGACTTTATCAGGTAAAGACTCTGCTTCAACATTCGAAAGGACAGCCAATGTCTTCTCAGTTCCACCACGCTCACCACCAGGTCTGCATCACATCAAACAGCAGGCCTGGTCTGGTGCTGGTGCTGAATTTTCCATTTCAGTTGCTCCACCTCAACACTTAACACTTAGCAATCACTCCTTTCATAGGCGCCCTGCTCATATATCTTGTCCGCTTGCTCCTCAGGTTGTTCTTCCTCCCCTCTACAGACCCAACACCTGCACCAGCTCCTGGTTCCTGTTTTCTGGCTCCTGGTTCCCACTACCCAGTCCCAGCACCAACCCAGGATTCCAGTCCTGCCCCCAACACCAGCACGGTTCAGAGTTTCAGCCCCAGCACCAACCCCTCCACCAACCATGGACACAGCAGTTGCCACCACAACTGTCACCTCCATCAAGCAGCTACAAATATTTAAACTTAATTATTGATTTCATTGCTCGAAAAATAAAAACGTAGTTGTCACTGTCTGCTTAGAAGCCTTTGCTTCTAAGTGCAAGTGATATTAAACATTAAATATCAGTTGGTATGCATATAATTATGTAATTCAATATTAACTATTTTTTATTTTTTTACTTTTTATTTAATCTTTATTTAACCAGGTAAGCTAGTTGAGAACAAGTTCTCATTTGCAACTGTGACCTGGCCAAGATAAAGCATAGCAGTTTGACACATACAACAACACAGAGTTACACATGGAATGAACAAAACATACAGTCAATAATACAGTAGAAAAAAGTGCAAATTAGGTCAAATAAGGGAGTTAAGGCAATAAATAGGCCATGGTGGCGAAGTAATTACAATATGGCAATTAAACACTGGAATGGTACATGTGCAAAAGATGGATGTGCAAGTAGAGATACTGTGGTGCAAAATAAATAAATACAGTATGGGGATGAGGTAGATAGATGGGCTGTATACAGATTGGCTATGAACAGGTGCAGTGATCTGTGAGCTGCTCTGACAGCTGGTTCTTAAAGCTAGTGAGGGAGATGGGAATCTCCAGCTTCAGTGATTTTTGCAGTTTGTTCCAGTCAGTGGCAGCAGAGAACTGGAAGGAAAGGCGACCAAAGAAAGGAATTGGCTTTGGGTGTGACCAGTGAGATATACCTGCTGGAGCGCGTGCTACGAGTGGGTGCTGCTATGGTGACCAGCGAGCTGAGATAGGGCGGGGCTTTACCTAGCAGAGACTTGTAGATAACCTGTAGCCAGTGGGTTTGGCGATGAGTATGAAGCGAGGGCCAGCCAACGAGAGCGTATAGGTCGCAGTGGTGAGTAGTGTATGGGGCTTTGGTGGCAAAACAGATGGCACTGTGATAAACTACATCCAGTTTGCTGAGTAGAGTGTTGGAGGCTATTTTATAGATGACATTGCCGAAGTCAAGGCTCGGTAGGATGGTCAGTTTTACGAGGGTATGTTTGGCAGCATGAGTGAAGGAAGCTTTTTGCGAAATAGGAAGCCGATTCCAGATTATATTTTTGATTGGAGATGCTTAATGTGAGTCTGAAAGGAGAGTTGACAGTCTAGCCAGACACCTAGGTATTTGTAGTTATCCACGTATTCTAAGTCAGACCGTCCAGAGTAGTGATGCTGGATGGGCGGGCGGGTGCGGGCAATGATCGGTTGAATAGCATGCATTTAGTTTTATTTGCATTTAAGAGCAGTTGGAGGCCACGGAAGGAGAGTTGTATGGCATTGAAGCTCGTCTGGAGGTTTGTTAACACAGTGTCCAAAGAAGGGCCAGAAGTATACAGAATGGTGTCGTCTGCGTAGAGGTGGATCAGAGAATCACCAGCAGCAAGAGCAACATCATTGATGTATACAGAGAAGAGAGTCGCCCCGAGAAATGAACCCTGTGGCACCCCCATAGAGACTGGAAGAGGTCCGGACAACAGGCCCTCCGATTTGACACACTGAGCTCTATCAGAGAAGTAGTTGGTGAACCAGGCGAGGCAATCATTTGAGAAATCAAGGCTGTTGAGTCTGCCAATAAGAATGTGCCAATAAGAATGTGGTGATTGACAGAGTCGAAAGCCTTGGCCAGGTTGATGAATACAGCTGCACAGTAACGTCTCATATCGATGGCGGTTATGATATCGTTAAGGACCTTGAGCGTGGCTAAGGTGCAGCCATGGCCAGCTCGGAAACCAGATTGCATAGTGGAGAAGGTACGATGTGATTCAAAATGGTCAGTAATCTGTTTGTTAACTTGGCTTTTGAAGACCTTAGAGATGCAGGGTAGGATAGATATAGGTCTGTAGCAGTTTGGGTCTAGAGTGTCTCCCCTTTGAAGAGGGGGATGACCGCGGCAGCATTCCAATCTTTGGGAATCTCAGACGATAAGAAAGAGAGGTTGAACAGGCTAGTAATAGGGGTTGCAACAATTTTGGCAGATAATTTTAGAAAGAGAGGGTCCAGATTGTCTAGCCCGGCTGATTTGTAGGGGTCCAGATTTTGCAGCTCTTTCAGAACATCAGCTATCTGGATATGGGTGAAGGAGAAATGGTGGGGGCTTGGGCGGGTTGCTGTGGAGGGTGCCAGGCAGTTGACCGGGGTAGGGGTAGCCAGGTGGAAAGCATGGCCAGCCGTAGAAAAATGCTTATTGAAATTCTCAATTATAGTGGATTTGTCGGTTGTTTCTTAGCCTCAGAGAAGTGGGTAGCTGGGAGGAGGTGCTCTTACTCTCCATGGACTTTACAGTGTCCCAGAACTTTTTTGAGTTTGTACTGCAGGATGCAAATTTCTGTTTAAAAAAGCTAGCTGTAGCTTTCTTAACTGCAATAGCAATTTGCTGATGATATTTTCAATACAATTCAACAATAAAGTACTGAATTGATGTTTTGCTATAGTCAGTGATTTATGTTTACTATAGGCTAATAAGGCAATACAAATGTAATGTGACTAAAATGTGAACAAAATGAAAGGGAATTTAGCTGACAAAATCATTATTCAAATGAAAAAAAAGTGACTAAGACTTAATTATATTTTATTCAAGACTAGACAACAAAAATAGATTTTAAACTGCAAATTCTCCAGTGTTAAATCAACACTGACAGAGTTACATTTAACACTGGGCCCGTGGATTGTCCAAACTTTTCACTGTTAAATTAACATTCTGCTTAGTGTAAAGCCTTATTTGCATATTTCCCAGATTGAATTATAGAGTTATCCTTGACTGTATTTCAAATCAAATCAAATCCAATTTTATTTGTCACATACACATGGTTAGCAGATGTTAATGTGAGTGTAGCGAAATGCTTGTGCTTCTAGTTCCGACAATGCAGTAATAACCAACAAGTAATCTAACTAACAATTCCAAAACGACTGTCTTATACACACAAGTGTAAGGGGATAAAGAATATGTACATAAAGACATATGAATGAGTGATGGTACAGAGCGGCATAGGCAAGATGCAGTAGATGGTATCGAGTACAGTATATACATATGAGATGAGTATGTAAACAAAGTGGCATAGTTAAAGTGGCTAGTGATACATGTATTACATAAAGATGCAGTAGATGATATAGAGTACAGTATATACGTATACATATGAGATGAATTATGTAGGGTATGTAAACATTATATTAGGTAGCATTGTTTAAAGTGGCTAGTAATATATTTTACATCATTTCCCATCAATTCCCATTATTAAAGTGGCTGGAGTTGAGTCAGTGTGTTGGCAGCAGCCACTCAATGTTAGTGGTGGCTGTTTAACAGTCTGATGGCCTTGAGATAGAAGTTGTTTTTCAGTCTCTCGGTCCCAGCTTTGAGGCACCTGTACTGACCTCGCGTTCTGGATGATAGCGGGGTGAACAGGCAGTGGCTCGGGTGGTTGTTGTCCTTGATGATCTTTATGGCCTTCCTGTAACATCGGGTGGTGTAGTTGTCCTGGAGGGCAGGTAGTTTGCCCCCGGTGATGCGTTGTGCAGACCTTACTACCCTCTGGAGAGCCTTACGGTTGTGGGCGGAGCAGTTGCCGTACCAGGCGGTGATACAGCCCGCCAGGATGCTCTCGATTGTGCATCTGTAGAAGTTTGTGAGTGCTTTTGGTGACAAGCTGAATTTCTTCAGCCTCCTGAGGTTGAAGAGGCGCTGCTGCGCCTTCTTCATGATGCTGTCCGTGTGGGTGGACCAATTCAGTTTCAGCAGCCAGGCATCGATCACCATGTTACCAGAATAAAACCCTCAATATTTATTGGAAAGTAGCACCTCCTCCCTGTAGGCCGTCTCGTCGTTGTTGGTAATCAAGCCTACCACTGTCGTGTCATCCACAAACTTGATGACTGAATTGGAGGCGTGCATGGCCATGCAGTCGTGGTTGAACAGGGAGTACAGGAGAGGGCTCAGAACGCACCCTTGCGGGGCCCCAGTGTTGAGGATCAGCAGGGTGGAGATGTTGTTACCTACCCTCACCAATTGGGGGCGGCCCGTCAGGAAGTCCAGTCGACCCAGGGTCTCGAGCTTGATGCCGAGCTGTAGTCGATGAACAGCATTCTCACATAGGTATTCCTCTTGTCCAGATGGGTTAGGGCAGTGTGCAGTGTGGTTGAGATTGCATTGTCTGTGGACCTATTTGGGCGGTAAGCAAATTGGAGTGGGTCTAGGGTGTCAGGTAGGGTGGAGGTGATATGGTCCTTGACTAGTCTCTCAAAGCACTTCATGATGACGGAAGTGAGTGCTACGGGGCGGTAGTCATTTAGCTCAGTTACCTTAGCTTTCGTGGGAACAGGAACAATGGTGGCCCTCTTGAAGCATGTGGGAACAGCAGACTGGTATAGGGATTGATTGAATATGTCCGTAAACACACCAGCCAGCTGGTCTGCGCATGCTCTGAGGGCGCGGCTGGGGATGCCGTCTGGGCCTGCAGCCTTGCGAGGGTTAACATGTTTAAATGTTTTTCTCACCTCGGCTGCAGTGAAGGAGAGGCCGCATGTTTTGGTTGCAGGCCGTGTCAGTGGCACTGTATTGTCCTCAAAGCGGGCAAAATATAGTTATTTAGTCTGCCTGGGAGCAAGACATCCTGGCCCGTGACGGGGCTGGTTTTCATTTTGTAATCCGTGATTGACTGTAGACCCTGCCACATACCTCTTGTGTCTGAGCCGTTGAATTGAGATTCTACTTTGTCTCTATACTGACGCTTAGCTTGTTTGATTGCCTTGCTGAGGGAATAGCTACACTGTTTGTATTCGGTCATATTTCCGGTCACCTTGCCCTGATTAAAAGCAGTGGTTCGCGCTTTCAGTTTCACTCGAATGCTGCCATCAATCCACGGTTTCTGGTTTGGGAATGTTTTAATCGTTGCTATGGGAACGTCATCTTAACACACGTTCTAATGAACTCGCACACCGAATCAGCGTATTCGTCAATGTTGTTGTCTGACGCAATACGAAACATATCCCAGTCCACGTGATGGAAGCAGTCTTGGAGTGTGGAATCAGATTGGTCGGACCAGCGTTGAACAGACCTCAGCGCGGGAGCTTCTTGTTTTAGTTTCTGTCTGTAGGCAGGGATCAACAAAATGGAGTCGTGGTCAGCTTTTCCGAAAGGAGGGCGGGGCAGGGCCTTATATGCGTCGCGGAAGTTAGAATAGCAGTGATCCAAGGTTTTGCCAGCCCTGGTTGCGCAATCGATATGCTGATACAATTTAGGGAGTCTTGTTTTCAGATTAGCCTTGTTAAAATCCCCAGCTACAATGAATGCAGCCTCAGGATGTATGGATTCCAGTTTGCAAAGAGTCAAATAAAGTTGGTTCAGAGCCATCGATGTGTCTGCTTGGGGGGGAATATATACGGCTGTGATTATAATCGAAGAGAATTCCCTTGGTAGATAATGCGGTCGACATTTGATTGTGAGGAATTCTAAATCAGGTGAACAGAAGGACTTGAGTTCCTGTATGCTTTTGTGACCACACCACGTCTCGTTAGCCATAAGGCATACACCCCCGCCCCTCTTCTTACCAGAAAGATGTTTGTTTCTGTCGGCGCGATGCGTGGAGAAACCAGCTGGCTGCACCGACTCCGATAGCGTCTCTCCAGTGAGCCATGTTTCCGTGAAGCAAAGAACGTTACAGTCTCTGATGTCCCTCTGGAATGCTACCCTTGCTCGGATTTCATCAACCTTGTTGTCAAGAGACTGGACATTGGCGAGAAGTATACTGGGGAGTGGTGCACGATGAGCCCATCTCCGGAGTCTGACCAGAAGACCGCTACGTTTCCCTCTTTTACAAAGTCGTTTTTTTGGGTTGCCGGCTGGGATCCATTCCGTTGTCCTGGGTGAAAGGCAGAACACAGGATCCGCTTCGCGAAAGTCATATTCTTGGTCGTACTGATGGTGAGTTGACGCTGCTCTTATATTCAGTAGTTCTTCTCGACTGTATGTAATGAAACCTAAGATGACCTTTGAGGGCCTAGTTTCACCCTAATACAGTGGCCTGAAACGCACATTCTGATAGTTTGCAAAGTGATGTGTAATTCCTATTGGAATCCAGCCAGAGTGGAGACACCCAAAATATTCATTAAACCACAACCTGCATTCAGAATGACTGCCGGGTTGGGAAGACTAAGATATGAGACTAACTAAAAACCATCTAAACTGGAACAACTATTACAGTAATGGGTGCAGTATGGGTGCAGTAAGTCCAAGTAAAAGATTGGATTAGTTTGCTTAGTATGTTATATATATTTCAGTAGCATAAGATCAATTCATCAATCAATGTACATGCAAAACATATATATATATATATATATATATATATATATATATATATATATATATATATATATATATATATACAGTGGGGAGAACAAGTATTTGATACACTGCCGATTTTGCAGGTTTTCCTACTTACAAAGCATGTAGAGGTCTGTAATTTTTATCATAGGTACACTTCAACTGTGAGTGACGGAATCTAAAAAAAATCCTGAAAATCACATTGTATGATTTTTAAGTAATTAATTAGCATTTTATTGCATGACATAAGTATTTGATACATCGGAAAAGCAGAACTCATTATTTGGTACAGAAACCTTTGTTTGCAATTACAGAGATCAAACGTTTCCTGTAGTTCTTGACCAGGTTTGCACACACTGCAGCAGGGATTTTGGCCCACTCCTCCATACAGACCTTCTCCAGATCCTTCAGGTTTCGGGGCTGTCGCTAGGCAATACGGACTTTCAACTCCCTCCAAAGATGTTCTATTGGGTTCAGGTCTGGAGACTGGCTAGGCCACTCCAGGACCTTGAGATGCTTCTTACGGAGCCACTCCTTAGTTGCCCTGGCTGTGTGTTTCGGATTGTTGTCATGCTGGAAGACCCAGCCACGACCCATCTTCAATGCTCTTACTGAGGGAAGGAGGTTGTTGGCCAAGATCTCGCGATACATGGTCCCATCCATCCTCCCCTCAATACGGTGCAGTCGTCCTGTCCCCTTTGCAGAAAAGCATCCCCAAAGAATGATGTTTCCACCTCCATGCTTCACGGTTGGGATGGTGTTCTTGGGGTTGTACTCATCCATCTTCTTCCTCCAAACACGGCGAGTGGAGTTTAGACCAAAAAGCTCTATTTTTGTCTCATCAGACCACATGAGCTTCTCCCATTCCTCCTCTGGATCATCCAGATGGTCATTGGAAAACTTCAGATGGGCCTGGCCATGCGCTGGCTTGAGCAAGGGGACCTTGCGTGCGCTGCAGGATTTTAATCCATGATGGCGTAGTGTGTTACTAATGGTTATCTTTGAGACTGTGGTCCCATCATTGATGCCCCACGAGGTGAGATCTTGCATGGAGCCCCAGACCGAGGGTGATTGACCGTCATCTTGAACTTCTTACATTTTCTAATAATTGCGCCAACAGTTGTTGCCTTCTCACCAAGCTGCTTGCCTTTTGTCCTGTAGCCCATCCCAGCCTTGTGCAGGTCTACAATTTTATCCCTGATGTCCTTACACAGCTCTCTGGTCTTGGCCATTGCGGAGAGGTTGGAGTCTGTTTGATTGAGTGTGTGGACAGGTGTCTTTTATACAGGTAACGGGTTCAAACAGGTGCAGTTAATACAGGTAATGAGTGGAGAATAGGAGGGCTTCTTAAAGAAAAACTAACAGGTCTGTGAGAGCCGGAATTCTTACTGGTTGGTAGGTGATCAAATACTTATGTAATGCAATAAAATGCAAATTAATTACTTAAAAATCATACATTGTGATTTTCTGGATTTTTGTTTTATATTCCATCTCTCACAGTTCAAGTGTACCTATGATAAGAATTACAGACCTCTACATGCTTTGTAAGTAGGAAAACCTGCAAAATCGGCAGTGTATCCAATACTTGTTCTCCCCACTCTATGTATATAGAAAAATAAGATTTCAAAAACTATTCAACCTGCAATAGAGATTCTGTAAAACATTATAATGATGGGCATGTTTTTGTTGAACACCGGTTATTAACACCAACACTGGTGTTATTTTACACCCATGAGTGTTAATGTAACACTTATAGAGTTCATTTAACATCTCAATCAACACTAGACATTACACTGGGAAATCAACACCAGGTAACACTGGCCAATTTGCTGTGTAAAACTGAGCTACACAAAAATAAGAAACATACATTTCTCTAAACTAATCAAAGCTATAAGTGTTTGGAGTTATAGCAACCGTTAGTGAGATAGTTGTTACAGTTTACATGGTGTAGGTAGTCTTAATGTATTACATTTCCCCCCCTACTTTGGCAGGCATTCTAATTGAAAGTTGTGAATGATGTAAGAGTGCTGGATATCTTCCTGCAAAGGTGGCTTCCAACAGAGATTGGATATCATCAGGGGTGTGTATTCATGGATGCCAAGGGAAGCCAGGTTTCCTCCATAAATGTGTCAAGATTGTTATTTTTATAAACAAAATAATTTACCTTGTTTCATCAATTGCCAAAAGTCTGAATGTGTCTCACCAGAGAAAGCATCCGAGTGAACAAAACAGCGCGCCTCTGCCTCAGAACTGTATATGTGGCTTGTCTATCTGATGCTGTCTTGTCAGAAAGAGTATTACATTGTTGCCGCCCATAGTATTGAATTCAAGGGAAGCAAGTGAGTATTTGGACGATTAGCGTTGAGCTAAACTTAGTGAGCTCAGCTGCGAATGGTCCTGGTGCATTAAAAAAAGTGTCAAGGGAAGTCAGTTTGGATTTGGCTTCAAACCAATCACACAACATCAGAAGCCAAACGTCATTGACAAAAAAATTACTTGAATTGTTGCATCTCGTTGTGTCGTTGTTCTCTGTTGGCTAGCTAGATAGCCAAAATTGTCACTTTCCTAAATTAGCAATGGATGGACAGAGGGATTTGGACTTACTTAATTCTCCATACTGGCCAATGATTATAACAATGATTCTGATCAAACCATACATTGTGACCCTGGCCTGAGGGGATAGAAATTCAACATGTAGCTAGATGTAGTATGCTAATGTTAACAGTAACTAGCTGGCCTGGCACATCGTTGCCTATGAAAGAAAGTTAGGCTAGCGAGCAAGCAGTTTATCCAGGCACCCTAGGACAACAAGAACAAAAAAATTAATAGTAATAGGCTAATTAGACAACATGAAAGAGGAGGATGGCTTTGATGTTTGTCTACAAGTAAGGTGAGTCAACATGTTTTTTCTACTTACAGTGGGGCAAAAAAGTATTTTGTCAGCCACCAATTGTGCAAGTTCTCCCACTTAAAAAGATTAGAGAGGCCTGTAATTGTCAAGGATTTCCTCCTCTTCTTCCGAAGAGGAGAGGCGAAAAGGATCAGAGGACCAATATGCGGCGTGGTAAGTGTCCATGGTTCTTTTAATACGTAAACGTACACATGAACAACTGATTACAAAAAAACAAGAAACGTGTGAAACCCTAAACAGCCCTATCTGGTGCAAAACACAGAGACAGGAACAATCACCCACAAACACACAGTGAAACCCAGGCTACCTAAGTATGATTCTCAATCAGAGACAACTAATGACACCTGCCTCTGATTGAGAACCATACTAGGCCGAAACATAGAAATACCCAAATTAGAGAAAAACAAACATAGACTGCCCACCCAACTCACGCCCTGACCATACTAAATAAATACAAAACAAAGGAAATAAAGGTCAGAACGTGACAGTAATTTTCATCATTTTCACCCTGACCATACTAAAACAAAGACATCACAAAGGAACTAAGGTCATAACGTGAGTGACAGTGTACTCATCCCCTAGTCTCAACAGAAGGCCCCTTAATTAAGACAAGTTGGTCATTTACATGTCAAAAGCATTAGGCACAAAAACAAAAGCCATTACCTAGGGTACGCGACACAAACCGATGTCAGCGTCTTGAGCCTGACTCCAACAACCAGACAAATATATATATGGCCCTAATATAGCGTTTGAGAGATAAAACATCTATTTTATTAATAATCCAGTAACTGTCATATAATTTAACTAATTAAACATATATAGGTTCAACTTCTATTTTACACACAAATTATCCTAGAAATCCACATTATGAAATCATCCATACAATTATTTAATTTGATGAACAGTAACATCAAGGCATATGGAGCTCGTCTCATCTGCTCCAAATTAAGAGATTTATTGTGTGTTGCAACGTATTCAGACCCCTTGATTTATTCCTATTTTATTGTGTTACTACGTGGGATTAAAATGGATTTAATTGTCTTCTTTATTTATGTTTCACAATCTCTACAAAATACTCTGAAATGCAAAAGTGGAAGATTATTATTTATTTTGAAGATTAATAAAAAACGACACAAATAAAATACAGTCATTGCATAATTATTCAGCTCCCTGGGTCCATACAGTATATGTTAGAAACACCTTTGGCAGTAAGTACAGCTGTGAGTCTTCTTGGGACACTCTCTTAAGGGGTTGATTCCAAGTCGAGTTAAGTGCGCATAAATGGCACATAATTCCCTTTTTAAGCACTTTTCTACGTGTATTCTCATCTTGAATTTAAGCATGAGAATAGCATGTATTTCACCTGCTATTCGTTCGGGGTGGAGATAATAATTCCACCACCTTTACGTATGAGGAATCCATGAAAAAGATCTAGCGAACCAATCGGTGCCAAGTGGGAAACGCGTATACATAATTTAACATCGTTCTCCATGAATTGTAATTTCTATCTTGATAAGAGCTATTGATAAGACCTATGTAAAATAGCAATCCATTTGGATAAGGGAAATATAAACATAAATGACACTTGTTTTAGATGTATATTGCCTTATAATCACTGGAGACAAATGTGAAACCAGTTATATGGCAGCAAACTGAAGCATATCAACTTGCAGGGATGGATACTCTTGAATGTCTTGATTATAGGCTGCCCCGACATTCTCTGTTTTCTATTTCTAGCATGTTAAATATTAGCCACTATCAGTATCGACCGTCAGTAGGCCAAATAACAACACATATTCAACTGCCAATTTACTGTTAGTTCTCTTTAGTTGAAATAGGCTACCATATCATTCCATTTAATTACATTGTTTTGTTTATCTTCATTTTCTTCCTCTGTAAACACTGTCACTGCCATGTGGTTATTGCTGAGGATCATTAGTAACAGTTGATAATATAAAAAAATACTTATGCTAATTAAATCGTTATGGAGCTGAACGCTGACCAAGTTTGAACAGTTTGAACCTGACACATGGTGCACATACACAAAAGTATATGGACAGCCCTTCAAAATAGTGTATTTGGCTATTTCAGCCACACCCTTTGCTGACAGGTGTATAAAATCGAGCACACAGCCATGCAATCTCCATAGACAAACATTGACAGTAGAATAGCCCGTACTGTTAGAGCTTTCAACATGACACTGTCATAGGATGCCACCTTTCCAACAAGTCAGTCCGTCAAATTTCTGCCCTGCCAAAGCTGCCCCGGTCAACTGTAAGTGCTGTTATTGTGAAGTGGAAACATCTAGGAGCAACAACCGCTCAGCCGCAAATTGGTAGTCCCCACAAAGTGGTAGGCCCCACAAAGTGGTAGGCCACACAAGTTTACAGAACGGGAACGCCGAGTGCTGAAGAGCATATTAAAAACAATCTGTCCTCGGTTGCAACACTCACTACCGAGTTCCAAACTGCCTCTGGAAGCAACGTCAGCACAAGAACTGTTCTTCGGGAGCTTCATGAAATGAGTTTCCATGGCCACGCAGCCGTACATAAGCTTACAATCACCATGTGCAATGCCAAGCGGCGGCAGGAGCAGAGGTAACGCGATCTCTGTGATCACGCTTCACCATCTGGCAGTCCGATGGACGAATCTTGGTTTGACGGATGCCAGGAGAACGCTACCTGCCCCGATGCATAGTGCCAACTGTAAAGTTTGGTGGAGTAGGAATAATGATCTGGGGCTGTTTTTCATGGTTCTGGCTAGGCCTCTTAGTTCCAGTGAAACGGAATCTTAACGCTACATTCTAGACTATTCTGTGCCTCCAACTTCGTGGCAAAAGTTTGGGGAAGGCCCTTTCCCATTTCAGCATAACAATGCCACCGTGCAGAAAGCAAGGTCCATACAGAAATGGTTTGCTGAGATCGGTGTGGAAGAACTTGACTGGCCTGCACAAAGCCCTGACCTCAACCCCATCAAACACCTTTGGGATGAATTGGAACGCAACTGCGAGCCAGGCCCAATTGCCCGAAATCAGTGCTTGACCTTACTAATGCTCTTGTGGCTGAATGGAAGCAAGTTCCTGCACCAATGTTCCAACATCTAGTGGAAAGCCTTCCCAGAAGAGTGGAGGCTATTATAGCAGCAAAGGGGGACTAACTCCATATTAATGCTCATGATTTTGGAATGAGATGTTGCGCAGGTGTCCACATACTTATGGCCATGTAGTGTAATTACTTGGTTGTGTCATCACACAGTCCCATGGTTAATGCAGGCAATAGACGAGGGTATAGCCGACTATTGTACACTATTCTCCCTATTATAATTAACTGTACACTAATCTTTCAAAACTACCATCAGTTGAAGAGCTATATGTGGAAATTTTCAGAATGAATCAATCCACCGTTTTCTTTCTTTAGTGCGTAAAGGCTCTCCAAACCTGTTTTCTATGATTCATAAATACTTTCCTAAACCGAAATAATCTACACGATTTTTCAATTTAGATGACTTTCTGTCATTGATCCCTAATATCTTAAACTGTTTCAATTGACCTATTGGTTCTGAAACAGATGCGAATATGCGTATATTTAGATGGCTTTCTTTCATTGATCCCTAATATCTTAACCTGTTCTGTCGGCAAATTTTGAACTAAAAGGTACACCGTATTTAAAGGGATGCCTTAAGATAAATGTACTGAAAACCCTATTGAATGAGAAAATCTGTTTGCCAGGAAGTGGGAGGGTTTTCAGCGATTGAATGAAATGTATTCAGAACGCGCAAGGTAGCCACATCTGCAGAACATGTTACTCGACTGAATAAGGTAAGTGTGAATACCAAATACTGAAAAGTGTGTAGGAAAGGAATGCATTGGAAAGGAATACATTCCTAAGTCTGACTTGGCCCTTAAAGAGCTTTACACAGCTGGATTGTGCAAAATTTGCCAATATGTTGGGGATCATGGCTTCATTTTCAAGTCTTGCAATTGTATTTCAAGCCGATTTAAGTCGAAACTGTAACTTGGCCACTTAGGAACATTCACTTAGGAACATTCACTGCAAATCCAGTGTAGATTTGGCCTTGTGACGCAGGTTATTGTCCTGCAGAATTATGACTAATGCAGGTTTTTGTCTAGGATTTTGCCTGTTCTTAGCCCTATCCCGTTTATTTTTTATCTAAAACAACTCCACAGTATTTGCAGATGTCAAGTATACCCTTACCATGATGCAGCTACCACCATGCTTAAAATAAGGAGGCAGTTACTCAGTGATGTGTTGTGTTGGATTTGCACCAAACATTGTCCTTTTCATTTAGGCCAAAAGGTGTATTCCTTTGGCCAGGTTCATTTTTTAAATATAATTACAGTGCATTCGTAAAGTATTCCAGAGCCCTTTACTTTTCCAAATGTTGTTATGTTACAGCCTTATTTGATTTTAAAATCCTCATCAATCTACATTCAACACCCCATAACGACAAAGTGAATACAGGTTTATAGAAATTAGCAAATTTATTACAAATAAAAAACAGTATTCAGACCATTTACTATGAGACTCGAAGTTGAGCTCAGGTGCATCCTGTTTCCATTGACCATCCTTGATGTTTCTAACTTGATTGGAGTCCACCTGTGTTCAATTCAATTGATTGGACATGATTTGGAAAGGCACACACCTGTCTATATAAGGTCTCACAGTTGACAGTGCATGTCAGAGCAAAAAAACAAGCCATGAGGTTGAAGGAATTGTCCTCAGTGCGCTGATACAGGATTGTGTCGAGACACAGATCTGGGGAAGGGTACCAAAAAATGTCTGCAGCATTGAAGGTCCCCAAGAACACAGTGGCCTTCATCATTCTTAAATGGAAGAAGTATGGAACCACCGAGACTCGTACTAGAGCTGGCCGCCCAGGCAAACTGAGCAATCGGGGGAGAAGGGCCTTGGTCAGGGAGGTGACCAAGAACCAGATGGTCACTCTGACAGAGCACAAGAGTTCCTCTGTGGAGATGGGAGAACTTTCCAGAAGGACAACCACCTTTGCAGCACTCCACCAATTAGGCCTTTATGGTAGAGTGGCCAGATGGAAGCCTCTCCTCAGTAAAAGGCACATGACAGCCTACTTGGAGTTTGCCCAAAAGCACCTTAAGACTCTAAGACCATGAGAAACAACATTCTCTGGTCTGATGAAACCAAGATTGAACTCTTTGACCTGAATGCCAAGCGTCACATCTGGAGGAAACCTGGAACCATCCCCACGGTGAAGCATGGGGGTAGCAGCATCATGCTGTGGGGATGTTTTTCAGTGGCAGGGACTGGGAGACTAGTCAGGAACGAGGCTAAAATGAACGGAGCAATGTACAGAGAGATCCTTGATGATCCTTGATGAAAACCTGCTCCAGAGCGCTCAGGTCCTCAGACTGGGGCGAAGGTTCACCTTCCAACAGGACAACAACTCTATGCACACAGCCAAGACAATGCAGGAGTGGCTTCAGGGCCATTCCCTGAATGTCCTTGAGTGGCCCAGCCAGATCTCGGACTTGAACCCGATCTAACATCTCTGGAGAGATCTGAAAATAGCTGTGCAGCAACTCTCCCCAATCCAAGCTGACAGAGCTTGAGAGGATCTGCAGAGAAGAATGGGAGAAACTCCCCAAATACAGGTGTGCCAAGCTAGTAGCGTCATACCCAAGTAGACTCAGGGCTGTATTCCCTGCCAAATGTGCTTCAATAAAGTACTGAGAAAAGGGTCAGAATACTTATGTAAATGTGATATTTCTGTTTTTAATTTTGTATAAATTATCAAAAAATCTATAAAAACCAGTGTTCGCTTTGTCTCAATGGGTTATTGTGATGAGGGAAAACAATTGTATACATTTTAGAATAAGACTGTAACCTAACAAAATGTGGAAAATGTCAAGGGGTCTGAATACTTCCCAATGCACTGTACCTTGTTGCATTCAGTATTGTGGAGTCAATACAATGTTGATGCATCCTCAGTTCTCTAACATCACAGCCATTGAACACTGTGGCTGTTTTAAATCACCAATGACCTCATGTTAACATCCCTCAGCAGTTTCATTCCTGTCCTGCCTTTCAGTTCTGAAGGACGACTGTATCTTGCCTAGTTTGTTTAATACATAATGAACAGCACGTTTATTAACTAGAGTCTGCCATGCTTAAAGAGATATTCAATGTCTGATTTGTTGTTATCACCCATCTACAAATCAATGCCCTTTTTAACGAGGCTTCGAAAAGCTCCCTGGTCTTTGTATTTGAATATGTGCTTGAAGTTCAATGCTTGACTGAGAGACCTTACAGATGTTGTATGTATGGAGGACAGAGGAAGGGTTAGTCATTTAAAAATCATGTCAAACCCTATTATTTCACACAGAGTGAGTCCACGTAACAATTTTTGTGATTTGTTAAGCCACATTTATCTCATGAACTAATTTAGGGCTGCCTAAGCAAAGGGGCTAAACAGGTATGCAACGACTATATTTTAGTTATTGCATTTTTGTTTATCTTTAAAAAGTGTTCATTTTTTTTCTTCCACTTGAGTATTTTGTTTATATTAAATGCATTGTATTCCCATTTTATAACACAATAAAATGTGATGAAATCCAAGGGGTTTGAATACGTTTGCAAGGCAAAGATAGCTAATTAAAAGGGAAGCAGTGTCTTTTTCATCAGCACATAAATTAGTTCTTTAATCACTGTGCTGATCCTTGTGTATGTTCAAGGAACCAGCTATCCAATGCTAAAGCCCTTAAATGTCCATATGCCTACTGTCATATTGGAAATGAAAGTTTTCAATGAATGATGAAAATGCCCCCGGAGATGATGGCTGCTGTTTTATTGGCTCTTAACCAACAGTGCTATTTTATTCGTTTTTTTTGCATTGTTTGTAAAATATTTTGTACATAATGTTAATGTCTCTTATGATCGAAAAGAGCTTCTGGACATCAGAACAGCAATTACTCATCTCGAATTGGACAACACATTTTTCTTTAATGAGTCAGATGGGAAGGATATACTCCAAACACCCGAACGGGCCCTCATCCCGTCGTTCGCTGGAGAAAGAAACTGAGAATTCTGACAATTAGTTAATCTGTTTTTGCCATCCATACTGTAATGCCAACGTTCAATCGCTGGAAAAGAAATGGGACGAACTGAAAGCAAGTATATCCTACCAATGAGACATTGAAAACTGTAATATCTTATGTTTCACGAGTTGTGGCTGAACGATGAAATGAATAACATACAGCTGGCGGGTTATACACCCTATCGGCAGCATACAACAGCAGCCTCTGTAAGACACGGGGTGGCGGCCTATGTATATTTGTAAACAACAGCTGCTGCACAATATCTAAGGGGGTCTCATGATAAGATGTAGACCACACTATCTACCCAGAGAGTTTTCATCTGTATACCGCACTCAATGAGCTGTATACCTCCATAAGCAACCAGGAAAATGTTCACCCAGAGGCGGCGCTCCTAGTGGCCGGGGACTTTAATGCAGGGAAACTTAAATCACTTTTAACTAATCAGATTGTTAAACGTGCAACCAGCGGGGAAAAAACTCTAGACCACCTTCACTCCACACACAGAGATGCGTAAAAAGCTCTCCCTCGCGCTCCATTAGGCAAATCTAACCATAATTCTATCCTCAAGATGCATGCTTACAATCAAAAAACTAACGCAGGACGCACCAGTGATTTGGTCTACTAAAAAGTGGTCAGACGAAGCAGATGCTAAACTACAGGACTGTTTTGCTAGCACAGACTGAAATACGTTCCAATATTCTTCCGATTGCATTGAGGAGTTCACCACATCAGTCATTGGCTTCATCAATAAGTGCATCGATGACGTCGTCCCCACAGTGACTGTATGTACATACCCCAACCAGAAGCCATGGATTACAGACAACATTCGCACTGAGCTAAAGGGTAGAGCTGCTGCTTTCAAGTACCGGGACTCTAACCCGGAAGCTTATAAGAAATCCTGCTATGCCCTCCGAAGAACCATCAAACAGGCAAAGCATCAACACTGTACTAAAGTCTAATCATACTACACCGGCTCTGATGCTCGTCATGTGTGGCAGGGCTGGTAAACTATTACAGACTACAAAGGGAAGCACAGCTGAGAGCTGCCCAGTGATATGAGCTTACCAGACGAGCGAAACAACTTATATGCTCGCTTCGAGGCAAAAAATACTAAAACATGCATGAGAGCATCAGCTATTCCGGACGGCTGTGTGATCACGCTCTCCGCAGCTGATGTGAGTAAGACCTTTAAACAGTTCAACATTCACAAGGCCGCAGGGCCAGACATTGGATTACCAGGATGTGTACTCAAGCTTGCGCTAACCAACTGGCAAGTGTCTTCACTGACATTTTCAACCTCTCCCTGTCTGAGTCTTTAATACCAACATGTTTCAAGAAGACCACCATAGTCCCTGTGCCCAAGAACACTAAGGTAACCTGCCTAAATGACTACCGACCCGTAGCACTCATGTCTGTAGCCATGAAATGCTTTGAAAGGCTGGTCATGGCTCACAACATCATTATCCTAGAAACCCTAGACCAACTCCAATTTGCATACCGCCCCAACAGATCCACAGATGATGCAATCTCTATTGCACTCCACACTGCCCTTTCACATCTGGACAAAAGGAACACCTATGTGAGAATGCTATTCATTGACTACAGCTCAGCGTTCAACACCATAGAGCCTTCAAAGCTCATCACTAAGCTAAGGACCTTGGGACTTAACACCTCCCTCTGCAACTGGATCCTGGACTTCCTAACGGGCCGCCCCCAGGTAGTAAGGGTGGGTAACTACACATCCGCCACGCTGATCCTCAAAACGGGGGCCCCTCAGGGGTGCGTGCTCAGTCCCCTCCTGTACTTCCTGTTCACCCATGACTGCATGGCCAGGCACGACTCCAACACCATCATTAAATTTGCAGATGACACAACAGTGGTAGTTCTGATCACCGACAACGATGAGACAGCCTATAGGGAGGAGGTCAGAGACCTGACTTTGTGGTGCAAGGACAACAACCTCTCCCTCAATGTGATCAAGACAAAGGAGATGATTGTGGACTACAGGAAAAAGAGGACCGAGCACGCCCCCATTCTCATCGACAGGGCTATAGTGGAGCAGGTTGAGAGCTTCAAGTTCCTTGGCGACCACATCACCAACAAACTAACATGGTCCAAGCACAGCAAGACAGTCGTGAAGAGGGCACGACAAAAACAAATTCACCCTCAGGAGACTGAAAAGATTTGTCATGGGACCTCAGATCCTAAAAAGGTTTTACAGCTGCACCATCGAGAGTATCCTGACTGGTTGCATCACTGCCTGGTATGGCAACTGCTCGGCCTCCGACCGCAAGGCACTACAGATAGTGCGTACAGCCCAGTACATCACCGGGGCCAAGCTTCCTGCCATCCAGGACCTATAAATCCAGGCGGTATCACAGGAAGGCCCTAAAAATTGTCAAATACTCCAGCCACTCTGGTCATAGACTGTTCTCTCTTTAATGATTTGTTATTTTTATCTTAACACTGCATTGTTTGTTAAGGGCTTGTAAGTAAGAATTTCACTGTAAGGTGACCTGTTGTATTCGGCGCATGTGAAAAATACAATTTGATTTGATTTGATGATGTATGATTTTTAGATAGGGAGAGCTATAAAAATATACTTTGCATATCATATTTAGGATACACTTTAACAGTTAACCATGGACACTTGACTTAGACACTGAACTAAGATCTGTTATGTGTTTTTCACTTCAAACAGTTAAGGTTTAGCTTGAGGGGTAGCGCCTAGATCTGTGCCTATGGTCATTATCTGCGGTGAGGTGCCATAACAGCTCATGGGCAGGGAGTCACCAGAGGGGGCAGCACCTCCCCACCACAACAACAACACTCGTCCCTCCATCCCCCACAACCACTTCCTGGAGAACACTGACTTACAGATGATGACGAACATCGTCTACCTTGCTCTTTCTCACAGCCCACTGCTCTGCTCTACCAATAATGGAGTGACTTATGTTATTGTTATTGTATGGCAGGCAGATGAGGTCGGCAGCATTAAATGGAAAAGCAATTAGTTCTAGCTAGGTTCAGGGATGTGTTGTGAGTGTGATGATGCATGTCTCTGGCTCCTGCCTCATTCCTGTGTCACTTTCCTACTCAGTCATTCTCTGTGTACAGCTAATACAGCCACGTCACATACACTGAGTATACAAAACATTACAAACACCTGCTCTTTCCATGACACCAGGTGAAAGCTGTCACTTGTTAAATCCACTTCAATCAGTATCGATGAAGGGCAGGAGGCAGGTTAAATGATTTTTAAGCCTTGAGACAATTGAGACATGGATTGTGTATGTGTGCCATTCAGAGAGTGAATGGACCAGACAAAAGATTTAAGTGCCTACGAAATGGGTATGGTAGTAGGTGCTATGCGTACCGGTTTGTGTCGAGAACTGCACCGCTGCTGGGTTTTTCACGCTCAAGTTTCCTGTGTGTATCAATGGTCCACCACCAAAAGGACATCCAGCCAACTTGACACAACTGTGGGAAGCATTGGAGTCAGACAATGGGAGGTGCACAGTACAATACAAAGCCACAGCTACATGGAACTCTATTCCACATCAGGTAACTCATGCAAGCAGTAGAATCGGATTGAAAAAAACATAAAAATACACCTTATGGAAGAGCGGGGACTGAGAAGACACACACAGGCACCTGGATGTTGTATTGTAAATATGTGGTGGTTGAGTGGTGGCCTGAGGGCACACAATGAATGTGTTGGGGTAGGTGTTATGAAATGTAGTATTTTAAACTATGTAAGTCTTATGTTGCTGGACCCCAGGAAGAGTAGCTGCTGGGGATCCATAATAAATAGAAATACAAACATGGGCCAGCATCCCTGTGGAATGCTTGACACCTTGTAGAGTCCATGTCCGACAAATTGAGGCTGTTCTGACTGTCTATAGATAAATGGGTAAGGATGTTTGCATCTAACAATGTTTGGTATATAGTTTCATCAATGACTGTATGAGGAATTTTTACCAGTAGGTCAGTAAGACAACACAAGTATGATTTATGTACAAAGGGATTTAATTGAAATGTTTGTATAAAAAAAAAATTGCATCACCAGATCTCTATCATTCATGTCATACAGCTAAACTGAAAGAGAATATCTAACACCAGGCAAGCCACAGATTCATCATAGTCACTAACTAGAATAGCTTTATCCAACCCAATAGCCATGTGTATCCATGGAGTTTAATGCATGGAGACAGCACAAGTATAATGTACCCCAAAAAGCAGATGTACTTTTAGATTAAGTCAATCCAACATTACTTACAGGACTATAAAAAGGAGTTCAATCACATTCATCGCTCTTCCAAATTTAAGTAAACCTTGTTTTATTCCCTTTCGACAACTTCAGTGCATCCATCCACAATAAAAAAAAATGTTTTATGTTGAAGTGTAAAAATATCATTACAGGAATGCAAAACAAAAGGCCATGTAAAGATATGCAAATTCTGGGATTTCTCACCTTCTCTTAAACATCTACAATAAATATGAGCCAAGAGTGTGGAATGTCTACACATTCTGTATAAATTAAAAGCACGGGGGTGGGGGGGGGAAACTGCACAATATTTGTATTGTGAAAGACATAACTGAGACCATGAATATTGCATTGATTGTGCATTTCACACTTAAGCCATGATACACCAGTCCAGGGCAAGAGCAATGTAGTGCCAGTAGTGAGATGGGGGGGGGGGGGGGGGGGGGGAAATGGGGAAAACATTCAATTAAAATACATTTCCAAGGGGCTAAACACACAGATAATGTAGTTTTAATACACATTCAGAAATGAAAGGATCCAATTTTGAGAAATCCAAACAACTCGAGGCTGTAGTATGAGTGAGCAGCTTAGTAAGGGGGCGCAGTGTGAGTGAGTTGCATTTCAAGTATTACATGGTCAACAGTCAACTCCCGCCTTCAACCCCTATTTTATGATCCCTAAGAATGCTGGGTGGTGTAGTTTACCACACTGTTATGGAGGAAGACAACTAATCTCCATCATGACAGGGTGGGATACGTACAAACAAACCAGCCCAAAAGGGTTATAACAAAAAGTTATGACAAAAGCCCCCGAGAAGCAGCTTTCAAAAAGGCACTCCAAATCAAAAACATTTAAATATAAAGCATTCTCCAAGCTCTATGAGAGCAGCTATGTCTGAATAAGGGGCTTTAAACCAGATGCATAAATCAGCCTTGTTATAACAAATTAGAAAATAATAAAGTACTAAATAAATAGTCACTGGTAAAGACCGCCCAAACAGCAAATGTTCCACATTTGGAAACAATTCATGAGTTATAAAAAATAAAAGATAAGGAAGAACAAACCGTAATAAATTATAATAATTCCCTACAAAAGGAAACCAAAAATAATTCTGCCAGCCCAAGCCATGGTGGGGCATAAGGACCAGAGCCCTTTTAAGTCCAGTTAAACCCCCCCCCCCACATCCCCTCATGTCCATTCACTCCTTTTCTCCTCTCATCCCCTCTTCCTTCTTTCATAGGCTCTCCTTGCTGGAGCTTGTGCTAGATGTGTCCGTGTCGATGGTCCTCAGCCGGATGTCCCCATCCTCAGGCTTGGACATCGACACTTCCCCAGCCAAGCGCATCCACGGGTGGTCAAGGATCTGTTCTAGAGTAGGCCTGTCTGAGGGCCGTAACGACAGGCACAACTTGATCAGCTGCTGGCACTCTGGAAGGAGGGAGAGAAAAGGGGAAAACATGGATTAGTATTTTATGGGACAAGAGGGAGATAGAGGGTTATAGGAACACACAGGCAGGAAGAAATGAAGTAGAAAATAGTGTTAAGAAATAGGTTTTAAGACTAGAAATGTGTTATGATTGTAGGTTGTATATTGGAGGTAGCGCACACCATTAGACACTCTCCTCCTGAAGTACAGCCTCCCCTGGAGAATTTCCTCATCTTGCTCAAAGGGGATGTCTCCACAGACCATGTCATACAGCAGCACCCCTAGCGACCACACCGTAGCTGAGCGCCCGTGGTATCTATGGAAGCGGATCCACTCTGGCGGACTATAAACTCTTGTACCTGGAGAAGAAAGGGCTGATTAGTGACTCCTTGACTTCTGTAATAGCACCAGAACAGTTTATTTGGGACATTTCATGTGACAATAATAATATAAATTGGCCTATATTGCAAACCTGTATGATTTGGAAAGATTATAAATGATGGATATTTAAAAATAGTCAGACAATGTCTCTATAAAGGGCGAACAAGGCAAGTGTAATCCCATCTAAAACAAGGATGTCATACTGGTGTTATAATGGCTTTTTCTTTTCCACAACAAATCTCTATGAAACTGGGTGACCCGCCTCACTCCCCTCCCTCCAGACATGAGTAACTTGGATACCAAACAAAAACTCGAGTGCGCAATGTGAGCCATCACGTGACATGAATCAGCCCAAGCTCAGGTTTCACAACAAACAGATGTTACGTGGCAGCTGGCCCAATTGCCATTACCTAAAGGCTTTGAAATTAGCGTTTCTTAACATAAGACAATTATCAACATATAACAATAACCTATTTTACCACACTAATGTGTTAAATTGACTAATATGACATTTATAAAGGTACTTTAAATGAACTACATAGGGAGAATCAAAATGAACAAGGATCGGCTGATCGGTCGTCACCAACCGAGGGAAACTATGAGGTACCAAAAACAAACCACTGCGTCACAGCGTCGTGTGGACACAAGGGGGGGGGGGGGGGGGTTATATCAGATGATCTAATAAGGCGAGTAAGTATCTAAAAACAAACAAATATAGTTGAAAGCAAGTCATGGGTCAGTACAGACTAACGCACCTTCAAAAACACAACAAACCCAGAAAATACAACGGTGCCACTGCTGGCAACGCATTGAGTAAGGGTAGAGTACATACCGTCAAAGTCAGTGTAGACCGTGTCCTTGAGAATCGCCCCTGAACCAAAGTCAATAAGCGTGAGCTCCCCAGTGCGTAGGTCTACCAGCAGATTTTCATCTTTGATATCTCTGTGAACTACCCCGCTGCTGTAGCAGTGGCGGACAGCCTCCAAAACCTGACGGAAAAATCCCCTTGCCGTCTCCTCATCCAAGGCGCCCTTCTCCGTTATGAAATCGAAAAGATCCTTGACCAGCTCCGGTCGTTCCATAACAATCAACCAGCCGTCTGGTCGCTCATACCAATCCAGGAGTTTTATAACCCCCCGAAACGACGAACTGACTTTCTTCAATAAAATAATCTCCAAAGGCACCATCACACCATTCTGTAAGAAAATATTAATCACAAATGAGTTGAGTGACCTAGAATCGATTCAATTACCAAAAAACAACTGACATGGGTGAAAAACCTAAACAAACCGGAGTGGTGATACTTACAATAGTTCCCCATTCGGTCACCCGCTCCTTCGGCACATGTTTCACTGCGACCTAATTTCGGGAGAGAGAAAACAAATACACATTAGATACAACGAAGTAAATTAGTAAATAACAGATGCCTTGATGGCGCCATGTGCCGAGATCAAAGCGCTCCTATGCTTACCAGTGCGTCATCCGAGAGCCGACTACCAGCGTAGACTGTGCCGAATCCACCGCTGCCCAGCACGGATCCCACAGTGTAGACCTTTTCGAACGGCTCCTTTTCCACTTTAACTGGCGAAACATCAAATTCAGAGCAGATAAGCATACACGATAGTCTCCTCTTGCACAGCGCAAGATAAGCAATCGAGTCGCAGCTGTTGACTCACGTTAGCTTTTCCAGACACAGACAGGTATAGTTACCTAGCTAACGTTAGCTATGTTAATCACAGTTGGCGTGCATATGGACAGTACGAAGCCATTTAAAAATAGTCCCATGCAAGGATTTTAGAGTTAGTCAAATACAATTATTATTTCATTATTGGAAGCATGAATGACTAACAAATCTAGTTCAATAAACAGTCCATCTTTTCCGGCTATGTAAAGCACGATGACAGCGGGTTCGAATCATACCTGGCTGGAGCTGTATTTTCACCGGTAAATGGTCCATGCTCGAAGGGTGGCAAATGTGCGAGAATGAGCCAAACTTTGACAACAACATATTCGAACGGAAGACTTAACTAAATTCGTGTTTATCTGAAAAGGTAGATTCTGATCCAATCCTATGTAAATATGATTGAAAAGGTTAGCGCTGGTAGCGGCTAGCTAATAAATCCAGTGTGCCAACTCCACCCGCCCCGTCGATGTCTCAAATAAAATGCCGCATCGTCCTTTTCCAGATTAGAAACGCTGCGTACAACGAGAATCCTGTATCTTAATTCATGCACTTTGAAGATGCCAGTTTTCTTGAAGTACTGAAAACAGTACACTTGCAGAGCGGTTAACTATTATCTAGTAGCAATCGCAAAATATGGTAAGAAGTCCAAAAGACTGTCGATATTACGGAATGTATTTGCTGTCTGAGCTTTGTCACGGTCTTTCCCTACCTTTTCTATAACGCCAATGTTTTTTAACGAGTGGAGGATGGTTGTATCCCTCCGCCCCGAAAGACTACTCGGTATTTTCCTGGAATTTGTCGTTATACCCGGCAATGATTAATTGAAATGTAGAGATAGAGGAATTAATAGGATGATTTATACAATATAAAAATAACTATTGTGTAATTTCTCAGATATAATGATATGTATACACGTACTACTTTCTCATAGTATGAGACGCTCAATGATCTCTTGTCTGGAGGCTTTGCGCTGTATTCTCTAGGGACCTGGAGGACTTCACCAATGAGATGGTTTATACAATTACCATGTTTTCGATTTGGACCAATCAAATGCTCATTATCGTAAAAGGGTGATTTGAGCGCACGTGGTGGGAATTCCGAGACGCCCTTTCCCATTTCCTCTGGGACGCAATGGGCGCGTTCGAGGGGACCACCAATCAATCAATCAAATGTATTTATAAAGCCCTTCATACATCAGCTGATGTCACAAAGTGCTGTACAGAAACCAAGCATAAAACCCCAAACAGCAAGCAATGCAGTTGTAGAAGCACGGTGGCTAGGAAAAACTCCCTAGAAAGGCCAGGACCTAGGAAGAAACCTAGAGAGGAACCAGGCTATGAGGGGTGGCCAGTCCTTTTCTGGCTGTGCCGGATGGAGATTATAACAGAACATGGCCAAGATGTTCAAATGTGTTGTGTTGTGCCGTGGCAGAGATCTTTGTGGGCTATACTCGGCCTTGTCTCAGGATGGTAAGTTGGTGGTTGAAGAAATCCCTCTAGTGGTGTGGAGGCTGTGCTTTGGCAAAGTGGGTGGGGTTATATCCTTCCTGTTTGGCCCTGTCCGGGGGTGTCCTCGAATGGGGCCACAGTGTCTCCTGACCCCTCCTGTCTCAGCCTCCAGTATTTATGCTGCAGTAGTTTATGTGTCGGGGGGCTAGGGTCAGTTTGTTATATCTGGAGTACTTCTCCTGTCCTATTCGGTGTCCTGTGTGAATTTAAGTGTGCTCTCTCTAATTCTCTCTTTTTCTCTTTCTTTCTCTCTCTCTCTCGGAGGACCTGAGCCCTAGGACCATGCCACAGGACTACCTGACATGATGACTCCTTGCTGTCCCCAGTCCACCTGGCCGTGCTGCTGCTCCAGTTTCAACTGTTCTGCCTGATTATTATTGGACGGCAGGACCAAATCGGGAAGATAGGTAGGAGCAAGCCCATGTAATGCTTTGTAGGTTAGCAGTAAAATCTTGAAATCAGCCCTAGCCCTAACAGGAAGCCAGTGTAGAGAGGCTAGCACTAGAGTAATATGACAACATTTTTGGGTTCTAGTCAAGATTCTAGTTGAAGTTTATTTGGTGCTTATTTGGTTTATTTTACTGAAGTTTATTTGGTGCTTTATCCGGGTAGCCGGAAAGTAGAGCATTGCAGTAGTCTAACCTAAGTGACAAAAGCATGGATGAATTTTTCTGCATCATTTTTGACAGAAAGTTTCTGATTTTTGGAATGTTACGTAGATGGAAAAACGCCGTCTTTGAAACAGTCTTGATATGTTTGTCAAAAGAGAGATCAGGGTCCAGAGTAACGCTGAGGTCCTTCACAGTTTTATTTGAGACGACTGTACAACGATCAAGATTAATTGTCAGATTCAACAGAAGATCTCTCTTTTTCTTGGGACCTAGAACCAGCATCTCTGTTTTGTCCGAGTTTAAAAGTAGAACATTTTCAGCCATCCACTGCATCATGTCTGAAACACAGGAGGGCAATTTTGGTGCTTCACCATGTTTCACCCAAATGTACAGCTGTGTATCATCCGCATAGCAGTGAAAGTTAACATTATGTTTCCGAATGACATCACCAAGAGGTAAAATATATTGTGAAAACAATAGTGGTCCTAAAACGGAGCCTTGAGGAACACCGAAATGTACAGTTGATTTGTCAGAGGACAAACCATCCACAGAGACAAACTGATATTTTTTGGACAGATAAGATCTAAACCAGGCCAGAACTTGTCCACCAACCATCGTTGGTCACCGCCTTTCAATGTGTTGCATAATTCGGATAAAATTGTCCAAAGTGCGTCTACATGTCAACCAACACATCCAATATGCACATACATGTCGATTGCATGTGATCAAAGGTCATGAAGTTTGACCCACACGAACGGGACCAAAGACGTGACTGAAACGGGATGCAAAGTCTTCGTAACTAAACTTGCTGAACATTGCCAGAAATAATGCACTGTTTAGCGAACTAGCTTTATGTTGTAGTCATTTGAGGCTCTCTCTCTCCCAAATTGTTAGTACAATGTACACACATATATTTACAGTTTGTGAGTGTGTGATATGGGGTTGTAGACATGTTTATTTAAACATTACAAATAAAAACTTTTGTAAACAATGGAAACACTACCATGTTGCACTGAGCCTTCCTGTTGGAAAACCACATCAGTATCTGACCTTTGGCTATAGTAGCTGCACCTCCCCCGACTTCACTCCTCGACTTTCTTCTGCTTCAGGCTTACCACTCAACCATGCCCATCTTTTCACAGCATTTCACCTGGTGGGTGGTGCTATATGTA
Organism: Oncorhynchus kisutch; assembly: GCF_002021735.2. NCBI lineage: Eukaryota > Metazoa > Chordata > Actinopteri > Salmoniformes > Salmonidae > Oncorhynchus > Oncorhynchus kisutch. The sequence goes on from NC_034192.2 coordinate 18,129,515, forward strand.
ACGGTTGGTGTGGGTTTCAAAGTGCAACACAAAGTCTAGGTACCAGTTTGCGCTGTCCAGCAAAGAGCTATTGGTCGTGTTCGAGAGCATCAAAACGACTGCAAACAACAAATCACCTTGCATCATAAATAACGACTCATTATTGTTTGTAGATCAGTCAGTCAATCACAACTTTCCCATGATGCAGTACATTGCGCTTTTGATACGTGTCAGTTCATAAAAATAATAATTGAGTTAAAAAAGACCAATAAAAACGTACTATTTTTTGCTTTCTTGAGTAAGGCAGCTCCAAAATGCAGGTGTTTCAGCCTAGCTCAGCATTTTCTTTGGTGGTGGGGCAGCCAGAGGAAAATATGGAGCATAGGGGTGGGTAATGTTCTCCAGTTGCGCTGTGATTGGCTCAGTGTTCTGTCACTCATGGGGACACTAGGTCACTGCAAAAGACTAGAGCTCGAATATTCAAGTGCTACCATAGAGTTACATTAGAAGTGCCCATCCAAAAAGGCGCAAAAAAATAAATAAAAAATCACTAGCTTTGATTGGACATACTTTCAAAATCTTCTCTAGCAAGCTAACAGTCATCATCATGAATCACTTAAACAATCTACTGGCAAATCCTTATTATGAAAATAAATTACATATAAAACGTATCGGTGCTCATCAGCCATTGGACATAAACATTATAAAACAAGTTGGATAAGTGAAGCTTTCAGAGAGAGGTGTAATGCTTTTATAGCAAATAATCTCAACCCGCCAAGTTCATATGCATTATATAGATAGGAACGCTTTATCTTGAATGGTTTAGCATCCCAGATAAAACAGAAAAACATTTGCTCATATGATTTGAAAAATAATCATCAGGAGTAGGCAGCACCATAAGTGACTAAACTGAAATACGACTAAGGTGTTAATCAGTGCAATTTTTCCATAAATAGACTGTTTCTTACCTCTCCATGGTTGCAGGATCTTGTCTATTTTTACACATTTTCTATTGAAATTCATTGTTCAGAGCTCACATACCAAGTATGTCTACTTCACCGTCAGTCAATTTTATAGGTAAACTGCAGTGTCATTTAAAAGTTGGATTTTTTAAACGATACAATATGTAATATCAGGTTTTAGTCCAGAGTGTCAAGAAAAGTTACCTAAGTCTTCAATGACACATTGCAGGGATATGGCTTGCGGACTTAATAGAAAACTTAAGTCATCGGCATACATGGACATCTTTGTTTTTAAGCCTTGGATTTCTAATCCCCTACAGTTGTTATTTGATCTGATTTTAATAACTAGCATTTTGCTGGTCATAAATAACAGATATGCTGACAGCGGACACCCTTGTTTAACTCCTCTTGACAATTCAAAACACTCTGAGAATACTATTTTACACCTGGGGTTGCTATACATTGCTTTTACCCATCTCATAATAGAATCACCGAAAATGAAAAGATCCAGGCATTTATAAATAAAATCCAGTCTTACTTTATCAAAGGCCTTTTAAAAATATGCTATAAATACCAGGCCTAGCTTCTTAGATGTTTCATGTTGTTCTATTATTTCTAGTAGTTGTCGTATATTATATCCAATGTATCATGCATGTAACAAACCTGTCTGATCAGGATGAACAATACCTGGGAAAACCTTTTTAATGCATTTCACTAGTATTTTTGCATCACAACATTGAAGTGAAGGAGGCCTCCATTTTTTTTTAGATAGACTGGATCTTTATATTTGCCCTCTGTGTCGTGTTTCAATAATGATGAAATCAGACCTTCCTGCTGAGTACCTGACAGATTACCATTTCTATAGGAGGAAGGCCCTAAAAATTGTCAAGACTCCAGCCACCCTAGTCATAGACTGCAAGCGGTACCGGAGTGCCAACTCTAGGTCCAAAAAGCTTCTTTACAGCTTCTACCCCCAAGCCATAAGACTCCTGAACAGCTAAACAAATGGCTACCCAGACTACTTGCATTGTCCCCATCTTTTACGCTGCTGCTACTCTCTGTTTATTATCTATGCATAGTCATGTTAACTCTACCAACATGTACATATTACCTCAATTACCTCAATTACCTTGACTAACCTAACCACATTGATGTTGTACCGGTACCCCCTGTATATAGCCTCACTACTGTTATTTTACTGCTTCACTTTAATTATTTTAATTTTGTACTTATCTATTTTTTACTAAAACTTATTTTTCTGAAAACTGCATTGTTAGTTAAGGGCTTGTAAGTAAGCATTTCACTGTTGTATTGAACGCATTTGACAAATTACATTTTATTTTATTTGAGTAGATAAAACAAGCTAACAATGAAGCTTTGAGTATATCAAAAAAGGCTTGACATACCTCTACCGGTGTCACGTTCTGACATTTATTTCCTTTGTTTTGTCTTTGTTTAGTATGGTCTGGGCGTGAGTTGGGGTGGGCAGTCTATGTGTGTTTTTCTATGTTTTTCCATTTCTATGTTTGGCCTCATATGGTTCTCAATCAGAGGCAGCTGTTTATCGTTGTCCCTGATTGAGAACCATATTTAGGTAGCCTGGGTTTCACTGTTGGTTTGTGGGTGTTCGTTTCCTGTGTCAGTGCCACACGGGACTGTTTCGTTTATATTCACTTTGTTATTTTAGTTTGTATTGTGTCATGTTCAGTTTATACTATTAAAACATGGACACTTACCACACTGCGTTTTGGTCCGATCCTTGCTACACCTCTTCAGACGAAGAGGAAATCTGTCGTTACAACCGGTATATCATCAAGCCTGGGGGGCTTCCATACTGAAAGGATTTAATTGCCTCAAAGTTATTACTCTGTAATTTGGCATTCACACTGATCCTTTTGTACATTTAACTTTCTATTTTGTTTTTATTGTTTGGAGAGAATGCCTTGCAGTAATCGTCATTCAAAGGGTGAGGATGAGACAGAAAAGAGAACATCTTGCTAAAAATATTAAGCCTCTATCAAAATATAATTTGGAGAATCATAGATGACTCCGTCTTCAGTAACGAATTTCTGCAAATTATATTTGGTAGCATTCCTGTGTTGGAAACTCATTTGGTGCATTTTTCTCCATATTCCATATTCTTTATTTTTGTAATAGCTTACATCAGATCATTCTTGAATAAGTTCCTCCAGTTCTTTTTGTTTTTCCTTGAACTTATTTTGTATCTCTGCAGTATCATTTATATTTCTATCTACCTGCACTATTAGTTAATGTATTTCCCTTGTTAGTCTTGTCTCTTTAAATATAAATAGATTTTTATTATTATTGATGAACATTGAACTGAATGACCTCTGAAGGTGCATTTAAAGGTATCCCAAACAATAAGGGAATTTGCTGAACCTATATTATACTGGAAAAAATTCAGTGATAAATTATTTTGTTTGAGTTCAAAATAAATTGTCCTCCGGTAAACAATGATTACATTTTCAATATCCCCATCCACGTGGAATTTCTATAAGAGTTGTGTGAAGGCTAATTAGATCAGATCGCATTCTGTCTCCTATTAATACTTTTTTAACCTTTGATGCAAGAGATCGAGACAAGAAGGTAGTCAAGGCGACTAGCTTGATTAAGTTACTTACATGTATATCTCACAAGGTCATGTATTTTTAGTCTCCAAATATTCACTATTTCTGATGTTTCCATAATATTTGTAATTTCCTTATGGGTATGGTGATAGTTTGTAGAGAGATTTCCTTTACAGTCCATTGAGGTACTTAACACTGTTATAGACTCCCACCATAATGATTTAATCGTTGGTTGCCTGTAAGTTCAATAAATTGGTCTAAATATTTTCAAAGGAGTATGGATCATCCTGATTTGGACCATATAGATGAATAAGCCAAATCTTTTTTCCATCCACTTTAATATTAAAAAAGATCCAACTTCCTTGTGAATCATTCCTGACTATTTGCACATTCAGGTACATGTTTGGGTTAATTAATAACACATCTTATGAGTTCCTTTGTCCATGACAGAAAATGATTTCATCACCCCATTCCTTTTCCCACAGAACTTCATCTAAGGATGTGATCTAGTTTCCTGTAAACAGTATGTTATATTCCTTTTCTTTTAGCCACGTAAAGACTGATCTTTTTTTATAATCCGCTAAGCAGTTACAATTATAACTGGCTATACTTATTTCACACCTTACCATAACTAGATACTATTCTCAGTCTAAATTTACCATAATTAGTGCTTTTAATGTTACTGCCATAAGAGGTATTGTGACAGTCAAAATAAGATTTTTCAAATGTCTGTTTAGAATTCATGAAACAGGCTCTATTTGTTTAATTCCCTTGCCTGTTTGCCTGTGAGCCAATGTCACAGTGAGCCAATGTCAAGATATTATGTCTGTGGTAAATCTGAGTAGGTTGATGTGTATGATATTGGATGTGATTTAGTGAGAGTATGTATAAGAGTGAGATGTCTGGATAAGAGTAAGACTATGATTTGTGATGTCCAAATAAATAATAACCCAGCTGTAATGAACACGAGGAGAGACAGATAGCTGGTTTCAAGTCCAGGGCGCAGCAGGTGTTTATTACAAAGGACCACAGGAGGAGGCAGGTAGCTGGGTCTAGGGGCAGGCAGAAGGTCATACACAGGAGGTCCAATAGGGCAACAGTATTATTGGCCAATGTGCAATCATTGGAAAACAAACCTGATGATCCTGCGATTAACACTATCCTACCAACGGGAAATAAAAAATTGTAATATCTTATGTTTCACCGAGGCGTGGCTGAACGACGACACAGATAATATAGAGCTGGCTGGCTTCTCCGTGCATCGGCAGGACAGAGCAGCTACATCTGGTAAGACAAGGGGCAGAGGTGTGTGTCTATTTGTCAATAACTGCTGGTGAGTGATATCTAATATTAAAGATGTCTCAAGGTATTGATCGCTTGAGGTAGAATATCTCATGACAAGCTGTAGACCACACTATCTACCAAGAGAGATCTCATCTATATTATTCATAGCCATCTATTTACCACCACAAACTGATGCTGGCACTAAGAATGCACTCAACGAGATGTATAAGGCCATAAGCAAACAAGAAAATGCTCATCCAGAAGCTGTAACGGATGTCGTCTGGAGATAGAGAGAAGGACCAAGGTGCAGCGTGGTAAGTGTCCATGTCTTTTTTTAATAAACAAACTGAACACTGGAACAAAACAATAAACGATGTGAATAAAACAAAACAGTACCATGTGGCCCAAAACCCACACGGAAACAAACACCCACAAACCAAAAGTGAAACCCAGGCTACCTAAGTATAATTCTCAATCAGGACAACAATTGACAGCTGCTTCTGATTGAGAACCATACTAGGCCGAACTCAAAAACCAACATAGAAAAACAAACATAGACTGCCCACCCCAACTCATGCCCTGACCATACTAAAACAAAGACAAAAACAAAGGAACTAAGGTCAGAACGTGACAGATGCGGCACTACTAGTTTCCGGGGACTTTAAAAGCATCCAAACTTAAATCCATTTGACCTCATTTTTACCAGAATGTCAGAGAGGGAAAAAAACTCTACACCACCTTTTCTCCACACACAGAGATGCAAACAAAGCTCTCCCTCTCCCTCCATTTGGCAAATCTGACCATAATTCTATCCTCCTAATTCCTGTTTACAGGGGCTCCAGAGTGGCGCAGTGGTCTAATGCACTGCATCTCAGTGCAAGAAGCGTCACTGCAGTCCCTGTATTGAATCCATGCAACATCACATCCGGCCGTGATTGGGAGTCCCATAGGGCAGTGCACAATTGGCCCAGCATCGTCCGGGTTTGGCCAGGGTAGGCCCCTATTGTAAATAAGAATTTGTTATTTGTCTGAATGGGTTTCCCCTGGTTAAATAAAGGTTAAATGAAAAAATACAACAGGGGTGTATTCATTACAGAAACAGTTTACCGTTTGAGAACCAAATTTGTATTTGAATTTATTAAGGATCCCCATTAGTTCCTGCCAAGCCGGCAGCTACTCTTCCTGGGTCCAGCAAAATGAAGGCACCAATACAATTTAAAAAACAAACAAAACCAGAGCAAAACAAAAATTTTATTGAACAAAATGCAGGGTGCTCCCACCCCGTTTTGTTCCATTTGCTTCTATTTAAGAAACATTTTGCAACAGAATCGGCGGAATGAATACACCCCAGGTTTCTGGCTTGCCAAACGAACACCAGGGTTGTCACTAGTGACCATAGCTACAAAGTAAAAATTGGCTGTATCATAAAAATTCATGAAAACTAAAATGTGCTTTTTGATCTTAATTCCAGGTTATGGTTAGGCATACGTTTAGCAGTGTGGTTAAGGTTAGGGGTTAGGTTAGAGTTAGGTTTAAAATGAAATGTCAAGGAGAGAAATTGAAGAAAGACAGTCCATTCTAAAAAGAATCCAGACTCCTTCACTTTTTCCACATTTTGTTATGTTACAGCCTTATTCTAAAATTGATTAAATACATGTTTCCCTCATCAATCTACACACAATACCCCGTAATGACAAAGTAAAAACAGGGTTTAGAACATTTAGCAAATGTATTACAAATCAAACAGAGATACCTTATTTACATAAGTACTCAGACCCTTGCTATGAGACTTGAAATTGAGATCAGGTGCATCCGGTTTCCTTTGATCATCCGTGAGCTGTTTCTACAACTTGATTGGAGTCCACCTGTGGAAAATGATATTGATTGGACATGATTTGGAAATGCACACACCTGTCTATATAAGGTCCCACAGTTGACAGTGCATGTCAGAGGCTGGTGGACAGGGAGAAAATGGCGACTGTGCTTGAATTTGAAAGTGCGGCAAGTGAAGTGTGTAATAATGAATGGAAAATAGCGAAATCAAAGAATGGAACAAAATAAGCAAAAGTTGTTGTAGAAGACAAGGACCGGTCCAATAATGCATTTCTTATTGGACTGTGTTTTTGGACAAGGAGATTAATATGGGAAATCCATTTGTTATATTGAGGTCTGTGAAGAAAGCAGTGGGAAAGGTGGATTCAAGCAAGGTAACTAGAAGCGGCCCTGTTTTGGTTAATTGTATTGATTGAATATAGTCTCGTTGAATATAGATGATGAGTACCTTAATCAGAAAATCCCAGGAGAAAATCCCAGGAGTGGTCAGTGCATGTAGTCTGACCCGTATGTTAAATGGAAGGAGAAAAGCCTGTCAGCATTATTGTTATTTGAGGAGACTACCTGAATATGTGAAGCTTGGATTTGTGAGCTATGTGGTGAGAGCATTTGTGTCCAAACCAGTACAGTGCGGGAATTGTAAAGGATATGGTCATGTGTCAAATGTTTGCAGACGGTGGAAGTATAATCTTGAAAAATCTGTGAATGGAAAGTGTTGCAACTGTGGTGGGGACATCCTTGAGTGACCTGTTAGGGTGAAGGAGCACGAGGTGTCAAGGATCAGGGATGCGCAGCGGATGTGGAGGCAGTGAAGAGAGTCGAAGGAGCAAGAGGCAACAGTGTTAAAGATATGGCGGTGGATGCATTGCAACAAGTTGATAGTGTTTTAAGTCAATGGCGTGATCTGAATGCACTCAATGTGAAGGTGGATTTTGTGGCATTTATATTCACAACGATTAATTGTACAGCACAAGTGTCAAAGACATCCAAGAGGCTGGATATCATTATATCTGCAGCCAATAAGTTTTTGGGGCTCCAAGGCTTCAGGGCAGAGCATGACAAGGACTATTGTTGCTAGGAAATGTTCTGCCCTCACAGGAGGCTTCTGGCCTGTGTTCTGAACTCATTTCAATTATGTAGGTTGATTTTGTTCAGTTCATTGCTTTTGTGGTAGTTTGTATGATATTGTATTTATTTTTACCCAAATGTTTTCCTTTTTGGGATCCTTATTTATCCATCTGTTCAGTAGGTGGAGGAATGGACATTTAATTGTTGTGAACGCCATTATACCATAGAAGAAGAAGAAGTGCATGTCAGAGCAAAAACCAAGCCATGAGGTCGAAGGAATTGTCCGTAGAGCTCAGAGACAGGATTGTGTCAAGTCACAGATCTGGGGAAGGGTACCAACATATTTCTGCAGTTCTCAAGAACACAGTGACCTCCAACCATTATTAATGGAAGAAGTTTGGAACCACATAGACTCCAAACTGAGCAATCGGGGGAGAAGGGCCTTGGTCAGGGAGGTGAGAGATGGGAGAACCTTTCAGAAAGACAACCAACTCTGCAGCACTCCACCAATCAGGACTTTATGGTAGAGTAGCCAAAGGAAAGCCAATCCGCAGTAGTCGGCACATGACAGCCGACTTGAAGTTTGCCAAAAGGCACCTAAAGGACTCTCAGAACTTGAGAAAAAAGATTCTCTGGTCTAATGAAACCAAGATTGAACTCTTTGGCCTGAATGCTAAGCGTCATGTCTGGAGGACACCAGACACCACTCATCACCTGGCCAATACCATTCCTACGGTGAAGCATGGTGGTGCCAGCATCATGCTTTGGGGGTGTTTTTCAGTGGCAGGGACTGGGAGACTAGTCAGCAACGAAGGAAAGATGAACGAAAAAAAGTACAGAGAGCAGAAAACCAAAGCAGAAGTGGCTTCGGGACAAGTCTCAATGTCCTTGAGTGGCCCAGCCAGAACCCGGACTTTAACCCGATTGAATATCTCTGGAGATACCTGAAAATAGCTGTGCAGCGACGCTCCCCATTCAACCTGACAGACCTTGAGAGGATCTGCAGAGAAAAATGGGAGAAACTCCCCAAATACTGGTGTGCCAAGCTTGTAGCGTCATACCCAAGAAAACTGAAGGCTGTAATCGCTACCAAAGGTGCTTCAAGAAAGTACTGACTAAAGGGTCTGAATACTAATGGAAATGTGATATTTCTGTTTTTTTTGTTGAATATATTAGCAATAATGTCTAAAAACCTGTTTTTGCTTTGTCATTATAGGGTATTGTGTGTAGATTGATGAGGGGAAAAGCAATTGAATCCATTTTAGAATAAGGCTGTAACGCAACAAATTGTAGAAAAGGTGAAGGGGTCTGAATACATTCTGAATGCACTGTAGGTGTTTTATTTTATTTTGTGGCTGTGGTAACTAGTGACAACCACAAACCAGGTGTGAACGACTGCCTCATCTCATTAAAACCCCGGATGTTCAAGGTTGACCGCTGTATTGCAGGCAGTTGTAATTTGTATTTTAAAATACTTTTCTGAAATATTTTGTATTAAATTAGTTCATATTTTGTGGCTCCCTTTCACCCTGCATTGGTGTCAGAAGTCCGGTGACACTATGGTGTGATGAGAGCATGTGTGACTCCCACCATTCCTGTGGCGGTCCTCATAAGAGCCAGTTTGATCATAGCACTTGATGGTTTTTGCGACTGCACTTGAAGAATCTTTCAAAGTTGTTGAAATGTTCCATATTGACTGACCTTCATGTCTTAAAGTAATGGTGGACTGTCATTTCTCTGCTTATTTGAGCTGTTTTGTCACAATATGGACTTGGTCTTTTATCAAATAGGGCTATCTTCTGTATAACACCCCTACCTTGTCACAAGACAACTGATTAGCTCAAACGCATTAAGAAGGAAATAAATTCCACAAATTAACTATTAACAAGCACCCCTGTTAATTGAAATGCATTCCAGGTGACTATCTCATGACGCTGGTTGAGAGAATGCCAATAGTGTTACGAGAAATGAGTGAGGAGGTGTGGAGTCAGGCGCAGAGAGCAAAAGATGTGGGAAAAAAACACGCTTTAATGTCCCGGAAACATAACATGAACCAAAAGTAGAAAAACAAATGATCAGAAATATAAACGGACAGCGTGAAACCCTGATACAAACAAAATACACTCAAACAACAAAACAGACTAACAAGCCCGCACGAAACAGAAGCGGCCTGAACAAACTATATATAACCCTCCCCTAACAACCAAACAAGAAACAGGTGATACCAATCAGACAAAACCAAAGGAACACAGAACAACGGATCGGCGATAGCTAGTAGACCGGCGACGACGACCGTCGAGCGCCACCCGAACAAGAAGGGGAGTCACCTTCGGTAATATTCGTGACAAATAGTGTGCAAAGCTGTCGTAAAGGCAAAGGGTGGTTACATTGAAGAATCTCAAATATAAAATATATTTTGATTTGTTGAAAACTTTTTTGGGATTACTACATGATTCCATATGTGTTATTTCATGGCTTTGATGTCTTCACTCCCATCTATTTTCTACCAATTTGTCGGAAATAAAGAAAAACCCTTGAATGAGTAAGTGTGTCCAAACTTTTGACTGTTACTGTATATATCTGTACATTTTGGTCATTTAGCAGACACTCTTGTCCAGAAAGACTTACAGTCAGTACATTCAACTAAGATACATGTTTTATGACTGTGATATGCTGTTGTTTATGTTAACTGTTACTGAGAATGTTCTTGCTGTTCAACGGGCTACTTGCAATTTGTATCTTAAAATACAAAATACATCTATTTTAATGAAATACATTTCAATTCATTTTGGTGTATTGATATTTATGATATTTTGTAATCATTTTTTTGTAAATGTATTTAGAAACGTTTGGCTATCGCTGTCGCCAATCCTTTCTCTATCCAACTCATATCAATGGGCTACCATTGTAATAGGAATCCTCTTCCTCCATACTTCTGTGTCATTATGAATATATTAGAGCCCCATTTGACCCCACATCCTGACACGCCACAGCCCATGATGAATGTTTTTCCCATAAAGCAAAGAGGAAATCAGGTCTATGATATGCAGGGCCTATTGCAAAGAGTTCATGTTTTATTAATGTATCTTGGGGAAGGCCATAGGCTGTGGTTGGGGTCAAAGGGAGGTGATTACTAGGAATGAATTGTAATTAGGCTCTCTCTGCATAAGGATGGAGGGATTAAGGAAAGACAGATACCCTTTTTTTTATATCTATCATTTCCATGATGGAATAGGAGGAAAGCCTTGGTGTATTCATCATGCACAATTTATTTTTTACCTTTGTGTTTCAGTATGAGCCATTTTAAGATATCCCATTATCAATTCTATCCAGTTTAGTCTAAGGGGAAAAAAATGCATGGTGAGTGGGTGTTTGTAAGGAAAAAGCTGTGTACTTTTTCCATCCTAAACACCTGAGTCTGATTCGACCTTGGCTGAGTTGGCTCAATAATAACACAGGACTGACTTTATCCAGTTTAGCCTAAGGAAAAAAAAATGCATGGTGAGTAGGTGTTCGAAAGGTTAAAGCTGTGTACTTTTTCCATCCAGTCTGACTCGACCTTGACTCATGTTTGTAACGTGTGCTTTCCACCTCCTTTATCTCCCCTGCTCTGGTGATAACCCTTGTGTACACTGAAGAGCAAAGAGAATGTGTTTAACATTAGAGACTTCTCTGGAACCTAATCTTCCTATACAGCTACAGAGTTATGTAAATACCTGATGGGCATCCAACATGGCACGCTATTCCCTAGAAAGTACACTACTATTGACCTGAGCCATATGGGCCCTTCTCAAAAATAGGGTGCCATTTCATAGCAACATGTATGCCCACCTGAGGTTCTGTCTTTTTCAGCCATTTACAGTATTTCCTGTCACACTTAAATCTTGCTAAATTCTTATCTTTATTTAACTAGGCAAGTCAGTTAAGAACAAATTCTTATTTTCAATGACAGCCTAGGAAATAGTGGGGTTAACTGCCTGTTCAGGGGCAGAACAACAGATTTGTACCTTGTCAACTCAGGGGTTTGAACTTGCAATCTTGCGGTTACTAGTCCAACGCTCTAACCACTACCCTGCCGCCCCCAAATTGATTGCTGTCAAATTTTATCCCTGCAACTCTTTCATACTCTTGCTTGTGCCTGTCATTTTATCCTTTAAAGTTACAACCACAGAAATGTTTGCAATGGCTGAAATGGGTTCAATGGAACACATGGTATTTCCATTGCATCTATAAGAACGCATCATCTCGGTACGTACAAATAAATAAAAACTCTTGAATGAGTAGTTGTGTCCAAACTTTTGACCTTTTACTGTACATCACAAGAAAGAGAAGAATGATAACTTTATTTTGATGGGTATTTATTGTTTGTGCAATTGAAAAAAGGTTATACTTGAATACAGTTGAAATGTTTACAAATTAGATGTGCTGAAATGAAAGCAACTTCTGAAAATGAACACGGATTATTGTGATATTATGTCTGATCTTGCAAAAATGGTATAAAGTATATATAGATCGATGTCTAGAGCCAAGTGTGTTGATTTTTAATCATCAGGGTATCCTACAATTGACAAACTTGTTAAATTATGCGGCAGAATGTGACAACAACAGTAATTAATGAGGCGCGGTGAGCGCAGATAGGCCTAGACAAGTTTTGGGTGGTTGCATCCCTGTTCCACCCTTTATGTTAATCTATTCAGATATGCAATATACCCACTGTGTTTATGCAAATGAGGCACATATAATAGTCTTTATTTTAACACAAAATAATAACAAATACCTGATACCATTAGAAAGTACATTCTAAGAAAACTAAAGTGACATTTTACAAGAAATTGAACCGAAATCCCGGATCATTCATTATTTGTTTGTGACAGTAAAATGTTTTATGTGCCATAATTCAGTCAATCTTTGATTACATTTTTTTGAAAAGTTGGATTATCTTCATCCATTGTACAACTGTTGCATTCATTATAATTGTTTTGAATTTTTGTTAACAATTGCAATGGACGTTTCTATTTTCAGATGTAGCCAAATGTGCATATGAGTGCAGTTAGTTTAAATACAGTTGAAGTCGGAAGTTTACGTACACTTAGGTTGGAGTCATTAAAATGAGTTTTTCAACCACTCCACAAATTGTCAACAAACGATAGTCAACAAACTATAGTTTTGGCATGTCGGTTAGGACATCTACTTTCTACATGACACAAGTCATTTTTCCAACAATTGTTTACAGACAGATTATTTCACTTATAATTCACTCTATCACAATTTCAGTGAGTCAGACGTTTACATTCACTAAATTGACTGTGCCTTTAAACAGATTGGAAAATTCCAGAAAATGATGTCATGGTTTTAGAAGCTTCTGATAGGCTAATTTACATCATTTGAGTCAATTGGAGATGTACCTGTGGATGTATTTCAAGGCCTTCAAACTCAGTGCCTCTTTGCTTGACATCATGGGAAAAGCAAAGGAATAAACCAAGACCTCAGAAATATATTGCAGACATCCACACATCATCCTTGGGAGCGATTTCCAAATGCCTGAAGGTGCCACGTTCATCTGTACAAACAATAGTACACAAGTATAAACACCATGGGACCACGCTGCCATCATACTGCTCAGGAAGGAGAGGCGTTCTGTCTCCTAGAGATGAACGTACTTTGGTGCGAAAAGTGCAAATCAATCCCAGAACAACAGCAAAGGACCTTGTGAAGATGCTGGAGGAAACAGGTACACAAGTATCTACATCCACTGTAAAACAAGTCCTATATAGACATAACCTGAAAGGCCACTCAGCAAGGAAGAAGCCACTGCTCCAAAACCGCCATAAAAAAACAGACTATGGTTTTCAACTGCACATGGGGACAAAGATTGTACTTTTTGAAGAAATGTCCTCTGGTCTGATGAAGCAAAAATAAAACTGTTTGGCCATAATGACCGTGGTAATGTTTGGAGGAAAAAGGGTGAGGCTTGCAAGCCGAAGAACACCATTCCAACCGTGAAGCATAGGGGTGGCAGCATCATGTTGTGGGGGTGCTTTGCTGCAGGAGTGACTGGTGCACTTCACAAAATAGATGGCATCATGGGGATTGGAATGTATGCAGATATATTGAAGCAACATCTCAAGACATCAGCCAGGAAGTTAAAGTTTGGTCGCAAATGGGTCTTCCCACTGGACAATGACCCCAAGCATACTTCCAAAGTTGGGGCAAAATGGCTTAAGAACAACAAAGTCAAGGTATTGGAGTGTCCATCATAAAGCCCTGTCCTCAATCCTATAGAAAATTGAGGGCCGAACTAAAAAGGCATGTGCGAGCAAGGGGGCCTACAAACCTGACTCAGTTATACCAGCTCTGTCAGGAGGAATGGGCCAAAATTCACCCAACTTATTGTGGGAAGCTTGTGGTAGGCTACCTGAAACGTTTAACCCAAGTTAAACAAGTTAAAGGCAATGCTACCAAATACTAACTGAGTGTATGTAAACTTCTGACCCACTGGGAATGTGATGAAAGAAATAAAAGCTGAAATAAATAATTCCCTCTACTATTATTCTGACATTTCACATTCTTAAAATAAAGTAGTGATCCTAACTGACCTTTAACAGGGAATTTTTACTAGGATTAAATGTCAGGAATTGTGAAAAACTGAGTTTAAATGTATTTGGCTAAGGTGTATGTAAACTTCCGCCTTCCTCAACGTGATCAAGACAAAGGAGATGATTGTGGTCTGCAGGAAAAAGAGGACCGAGCACGCCCCCCACTTTCATTGACACGGCTGTAGTGGAGCAGGTTGAGAGCTTCAAGTTCCTTGTTGTCCACATCACCAACGAACTAACATGGTCCAAGCACACCAAGGCAGTTGTGAAGAGGGCACGACAAAACCTACTCACCCTCAGGAGACTATATTTGGCATAGATTGTCAAAAGATTCTAAAGCTGCATCATCAAGAGCATCTGGTTGCATCACTGCCTGGTTTGGCAAATGCTCGGCCTCCGACTGTAACACACTACAAAGGGTAATGCGTGCGGCCCAGTACATCACCGGGGCAAAGCTTCCAACCATTCAGGACCTCTATATCAGGCGGTGTCAGAGGAAGGCCCAAAAAATTGTCAGACTCCAGCCATCCTAGTCATAGACTGTTCTCTCTGCTACCGCACGGCAAGCGGTACTGGAGCGCCAAGAGGCTTATAAACATTTTCTACCCCCAAGCCAGAAGACTCCTGAACATCTAATCAAATGGCTACCCAGACTATTCACATTGCCCTCCCCCCCATATCTTTTACACCGCTGCTACTCTCTGTTGTTATCATCTATGCATAGTCACTTTAATAATAACTCTACCTATTACCTCAATTACCTTGACTAACCATTTGCCCCCCGTACATTGACTCTGTACCGGTACCCCCCTGTATATATTCTCTCTATTGTTATTTTACTGCAGCTCTTTAATTGCTTGTTACTTTTATTTCTTATTCTTATTTGTACTGCATTGTTGGTTAGGGGCTCGTAAGGAAGCATTTCACTGTAAGGTCTACTACACCTGTTGTATTCGGCGCATGTGACTAATACAATTTAATTTTATTTGTATATTGTTCTACCTAGAAACCTCTATGAAGGGTTCTGCCTCGAACCCTCTATGAAGGGTTCTACCAATAACCATTTTGTCTTTGGAGGGTTTTTCTTAGAACCCTCTATGAATAGTTCCACCATTCTTTTTAGCCTTTAAAATTAAATGATTTATGACAATACATATCATAAGGCCTTTCTTTAAGGGCCTAGTTACACTCTTCTACAGTGGTGTTAGGAAACCCATGGTTTACAGGCCACATCAGGCCTGCAAGTCACATTATGTTGGCTGGCAAAGTGACATTGAATTCCTCCTGGAATCCAACCAGATTTAGGATAACCGACTAGTGGAATTTTTTATCATTCCCCCTTCCTGCTTTCAGAACAACTGCCAGGAACAACTGAAGATTGACTATTGAGACTACCTCAAGCCTCTAAACTGGAACAACTATCCAGTAACGGGTGCAAAAACTGCAAACAGATTGGATTTATGCTATGTATCTTTGTGTAGCATAAAATTAATCATCAATCAATGTACATGCAAAAACACAGATGTTAAAACAACCAATTCTTGAAATCACCCTACAATAGAGAATGCTGGGAAATATGATATATTGTTCTATGTAGAACCCTTCTTGCCTTCCAAAGAATCCTTTTTTCTTCCAAAGAATCATCAAAGAACCCTTTCTTCCAAAAATGGTTATTAGGATGTTAAAGGTTCTAGGTTGAACCCCTTACAAAGAACACGTCTTCCAAAAGGGGTTCTTCAGATCACAACGGTTTTTGGTAGAAGCCTATTCCTCTACAAAGAACCCTTTTTTCTAAGAGTGCATCATCATGTATTTTAACCTGGTGGTATGAATATCTTCTTCAGAAAGATATGCAGGCATGTGTTCACCACACCATCAGAGGCATGTTACAGTACAGCTGTTTAGGCCAGCCTGAGCCTGTATGTGACTGTAGGCTATGTGACTGATGTGGCTGTTGACTATTGCACTCATGGGAAATGATCATCAGTCAGAGAGAGAGAGAGAGCGAGCGAGAGAGAGAGAGCCTGCGGGTGGGCAGGCAGGAAGTGAGTGCTGAGCTGTCCTGTCCACGATCCTCCACACTCCTTCTCCAGCGCCACCATCCTCTACATGCCAGAGATACCTCCTGATAATTTCTGTTGGCTCTAATTACCTATGACAGCTTTAGGAAAACTATGTCACAGAGCTGAAATTGTTTGATAAGGCTCTAGGGCTGAAGGTTCTACATCTGATCTGTAATTTGATGGGTTGTGTTTTGGGACACATAAATCCAGAGGCGTTGACCACATCAAAGCCGTAGGATGGGCAGTGTTATATTTAGCCCAGGCCTATGCAGTCCGAGCTGGGTAGCCACATCATTTTGGTGGCTGATTGAAATCCATCCAGCTTGGTTGGTACTGCTGGGGCTCTCCATGCCAATGCCTGCTGGGAATACCTCAGGCATGTTATGTTACTGCATGGGGTTAGGAGAAATAAGGGAGATGTGTATATTTCTGTGTAGTTAACATGCCACTGTCCTCTCATTACAGCAATGGAGACCATTTTTGATATTTATGGAATATATAGGGGTAGATGAAGACCTTTAGGTGTAGCAAAAGGATGGTAGCTCTCCAGGAACAGGGTTGGAGAGCCCTGCATTTTCTTTCTTTCTTTCTCTCTCTCACTCCCGGGCTCTCCAAACCTGTTTCTGGAGAGCTACAGGCCTTTGGGTTTCAATCCAACCCCAGTTGTAGCTAACCTGAATCAGCATATCATCCAGCAAATGAATTCTCTCTCTCTCTCTCTCTCTCTCTCTCTCTAATAGCAGCTGGCTGTAAACTGGCTCTAACCAGAATAGAAAGAGGAGTGGGAGGCCCCGGTGCACAATTGAGCAAGAGGAAAAGTACATTAGTGTCTAGTTTGAGAAACAGACCCCTCGTAAGTCCTCAACTGGCAGCTTCATTAAATAGTACCCGCAAAACACCAGTCTCAACGTCAACAGTGAAGAGGCAACTCCAGGATGCTGGCCTTCTAGGCAGAGTTGCAAAGAAAAAGCCATATCTCAGACTGTCCAATAAAAATAAAAGATTAATGGGCAAAAGAACACAGACACAGGACAGAGATATGGCTTTTTCTTTGCAACTCTGCCTAGAAGGCCAGGATCCCGGAGTTACCTCTTCACTAATGTACTTGTCCTCTTGCTCAGTTGTGCACCGGGGCCTCCCACTCTTTCTATTCTGGTTAGAGCCAGTTTGCGCTGGGAGTAGTACACAGCGTTTTGTGAGATTTTCAGTTTCTTGGCCATTTCTCGCATGGAATAGCCTTCATTTTTCAGTGAGTTGAGTGGGTTGAGTCACTGATGTGATCTTCCTGTCTGGGTTGGCGCCCCCCTCGGGTTTGTGCCGTGGGGGAGATCTTCGTGGGCTATATTCGGCCTTGTCTCAGGATGGTAAGTTGGTGGTTGAGGATATCCCTCTAGTGGTGTGGGGGCTGTATAAGTGGTTGGGGTTATATCCTTCCTGTTTGGCCCTGTCCGGGGGTGTCATCGGATGGGGCCACAGTGTCTCCTGACCCCTCCTGTCTCAGCCTCCAGTATTTATGCTGCAGTAGTTTATGTGTCGGGGGGCTAGGGTCAATTTGTTATATCTGGAGTATTTCCCCTGTCCTATCCGGTGTCCTGTGTGAATTTAAGTATGCTCTCTCTAATTTTCTCTTTCTTTCTCTCTTTCTTTCTCTCTCTCGGAGGACCTGAGCCCTCGGACCATGCCTCAGGACTACCTGACATGTTGACTCCTTGCTGTCCCCAGTCCACCTGGCCGTGCTGCTGCTCCAGTTTCAACTGTTCTGCCTGTGATTATTATTATTTGACCATGCTGGTCATTTATGAACATTTGAACATCTTGGCCATGTTCTGTTATAATCTCCACCCGGCACAGCCAGAAGAGGACTGGCCACCCCACATAGCCTGGTTCCTCTCTAGGTTTCTTCCTAGGTTTTGGCCTTTCTAGGGAGTTTTCTACACCTGCATTGCTTGCTGTTTGGGGTTTTAGGCTGGGTTTCTGTACAGCACTTTGAGATATCAGCTGATGTACGAAGGGCTATATAAATACATTTGATTTGATTATTTTTTTTATTGGATTTCACCTTTATTTAACCAGGTAGGCAAGTTGAGAACAAGTTCTCATTTACAATTGCGACTTGGCCAAGATAAAGCAAAGCAGTTCGACAGATTCAACGACACAGAGTTACACATGGAGTAAAACAAACATACAGTCAATAATACAGTATAAACAAGTCTATATACGATGTGAGCAAATTAAGTGAGAAGGGAGGTAAAGGCAAAAAAAGGCCATGGTGCCAAAGTAAATACAATATAGCAAGTAAAACACTGGAATGGTAGATTTGCAATGGAAGAATGTGCAAAGTAGAAAAATAATAATGGGGTGCAATGGAGCAAAATAAATAAATAAATTAAATACAGTAGGGAAGGAGGTAGTTGTTTGGGCTAAATTATAGGTGGGCTATGTACAGGTGCAGTAATATGTGAGCTGCTCTGACAGTTGGTGCTTAAAGCTAGTGAGGGAGATAAGTGTTTCCAGTTTCAGAGATGTTTGTAGTTCGTTCCAGTCATTGGCAGCAGAGAACTGGAAGGAGAGGCAGCCAAAGAAAGAATTGGTTTTGGGGGTGACTAGAGAGATATACCTGCTGGAGCGTGTGCTACAGGTGGGAGATGCTATGGTGACCCGCGAGCTGAGATAAGGGGGGACTTTACCTAGCAGGGTCTTGTAGATGACATGGAGCCTGTGGGTTTGGCGACGAGTATGAAGTGAGGGCCAGCCAACGAGAGCGTACAGGTCGCAATGGTGGGTAGTATATGGGGCTTTGGTGACAAATGGATTGCACTGTGATAGACTGCATCCAATTTGTTGAGTAGGGTATTGGAGGCTATTTTGTAAATGACATCGCCAAAGTCGAGTATTGATAGGATGGTCAGTTTTACAAGGGTATATTTGGCAGCATGAGTGAAGGACGCTTTGTTGCGAAATAGGAAGCCAATTCTAGATTTAACTTTGGATTGGAGATGTTTGATATGGGTCTGGAAGGAGAGTTTACAGTCTAACCAGACACCTAAGTATTTGTAGTTGTCCAAGTATTCTAAGTCAGAGCCGTCCAGAGTAGTGATGTTGGACAGGCAGGTAGGTGCAGGTAGCGATGGGTCGAAGAGCATGCATTTAGTTTTACTTGTATTTAAGAGCAATTGGAGGCCACAGAAGGAGAGTTGTATGGCATTGAAGCTTGCCTGGGGGGTTGTTAACACAGTGTCCAAAGAAGGGCCAGAAGTATACAGAATGGTGTCGTCTGCGTAGAGGTGGATCAGAGACTCACCAGCTGCAAGAGCGACCTCATTGATGTATACAGAGAAGAGAGTCGGTCCAAGAATTGAACCCTGTGGCACCCCCATAGAGACTGCCAGAGATCCGGACAGCAGACCCTCCGATTTGACACACTGAACTCTATCAGAGAAGTAGTTGGTGAACCAGGCGAGGCAATCATTTGAGAAACCAAGGCTGTCGAGTCTGCCGATGAGGATGTGGTGATTGACAGAGTCGAAAGCCTTGGCCAGATCAATGAATACAGCTGCACAGTAATGTTTCTTATCGATGGCGGTTAAGATATCGTTTAGGACCTTGAGCGTGGCTGAGGTGCACCCATGACCAGCTCTGAAACCAGATTGCATAGCAGAGAAGGTATGGTGAGATTCGAAATGGTCGGTAATCTGTTTGTTGACTTGGCTTTCGAAGACCTTAGAAAGGCATGGTAGGATAGATATAGGTCTGTAGCAGTTTGGGGCAAGAGTGTCCCCCCCTTTGAAGAGGGGGATGACCACAGCTGCTTTCCAATCTTTGGGAATCTCAGACGACACGAAAGAGAGGTTGAACAGGCTAGTAATAGGGGTGGCAACAATTTCGGCAGATCATTTTAGAAAGAAAGGGTCCAGATTGTCTAGCCCGGCTGATTTGTAGGGGTCCAGATTTTGCAGCTCTTTCAGAACATCAGCTGAACGGATTTGGGAGAAGGAGAAATGGGGAAGGCTTGGGCGAGTTGCTGTTGGGGGTGCAGTGCTGTTGACCGGGGTAGGAGTAGCCAGGTGGAAAGCATGGCCAGCTGTAGAAAAATGCTTATTGAAAATCTCAATTATGGTGGATTTATCAGCGGTGACAGTGTTTCCTATCTTCAGTGCAGTGGGCAGCTGGGAGGAGGTGTTCTTATTATTAGATCGGAACAAGAATAGACCGACAAATTTCTGAAGAAAGTACTTTGTTTCTAGCCATTTTTAGCCTGTAGCACAAATGCTGATGCTCCAGATACTCAAACTGTTTTTGCTTTGTCATTGTTTTTTTGTGTAGATTGATGAGGAAAAAAACAATTTAATACATTTTTGAATACGCTGTTATGTGGAGAAAGTGGAAAAAGTCAAGGGCTCTGAATACTTTCCGAATGGACTGTATATCCCACGTTACCGAAATTTGCTCCTTGTATAGAATATATGGAACAGATCAGAACAGAAAATAAAAAAAACGTAATTGTACCCCAAAGCCTTCTGGGATGCCCGCGTACCTCGTAGGGAACTGAGGGGAGTCTCATTTACAAGCCAACCGCAAGAAGGAACCTTTTCATGTTGCTGCCAACCCTCTTAAACTTCCACCATTTCCTTTCTTGTCCTTTTATTATGTAATCTCACCCTAACTGGAAACACCAGTGTTAGCCCCAGCTTGTCTGTAACAAGCATGTCCTCTTACTCTCTGTGTGTCCAAATTGGCACCATATTCCCTACATGGTGCACTAAGGAATAGGGTGCCATTGGGGACAGAGCTTGTGTGTTTTAAATAAATGCTGCAGGAAGGGACAGAACAAGCCACAGGGCTGTTGTAGCAGACTTAGTAAAACAGAAATCCCATTTGATCATTTAGTTGGGGAACAAGGTTTATTGAGTTGGTTCTGCTCTCACATTTCATTGTCCCCCCCCCCCCACATCTCCCAATTTAGCCTACCATGTAAAAATGGTGGCACGCTGCCCAACTCCAAACTGGACTAGTTAAACGTTTGTAGTAGGAAAAGGTAACTAAAACATACAGTATCTTGATTCTGAAATGCAAAACAGGTGTTAGCACTACACTTCTAGTACTTTTCCTGTGGTGAAACATTCTGCTTTTGTGGTCAAGGACATTATGAGGATAATATTATTGACTATCAATGGTTTGATGCTGACAGATGACAATTGACAGACAAGCCATTTGATCTTATGGATCAACACTATACAATTGAAAGTCTTATAAACAAATCACTCCTCTAAGTGACTTTGGGTCCTTGAAAAGCGCTACATAAAAACAATGTATTATTGTTGTTATTATTGCTCCTCATAAACAAGCTATATCAACAACCTGATCTCGAACTCTAACCAGCTCCTTCTCTAACCTTGTTACGGGACCGTGGACCTTCTATTTGACCCCAGCCTGACAATATCAGTTCCCCCTACTACTGCAGCCTGCTGACCCTGAAGAATGCCTGGACACTGCAGCCACTCTATTGGAATGTGTCTGGTACAGTGGCTTGCGGAAGTATTCACCACCCTTCACATTTTTACTATTTTGTTGGAATTAAAATGGCTTTTTTGGGGAGGGGGGGGGGGTTGTATAATTTTATTTACACAACATGCCTACCACTTTGAAGATGCAAAATGTTATTTATTGTGAAACAAAAGAAAAAAGACAAAAATAGAAAACTTGAGCGTGCATAAATATTCACCCCCAAAGCCAATACTTTGTAGAGCCACCTTATGCAGCAATTACAGCTGAAAGTATCTTGGGGTATGTCTCTATAAGCTCAAGTTGGATGGGGTTCCGCTGGTGTACAGCAATGTTTAAGTCATACCACAGATTCTCAATTGGATTTAGGTCTGGGCTTTGCCTAGGCCATTCCAAGACATTTAACTGTTTACTCTTAAACCACTCGAGTGTTGCTTTAGCAGTATGCTAAGGGTTATTATCCTGCTGGAAGGTGAACCTCCATCCCAGTGTCAAATCTATGAAAGACTGAAACAGGTTTTCCTCAAGAATTTCCCTGTATTTAGTGCCATCCATCATTCCTTCAATTCTGAGCAGCTTCCCAGGCCCTGTTGATGAAAAATCTCCCCACAGAATGATGCTGCCACCACCATGCTTCACTGCGGGGATAGGGTTCTCGGGGTGATGAGAGGTGTTGGGTTTGCACCAGACATAGCGTTTTCCTTGATGGCCAAAAAGCTACATTTTTGTCTCATCTGACCAGAGTACCTTCTTCCATATGTTTGGGGAGTCTCCCACATGCCTTTTGGCGAACACCAAACATGTTTGCTTATTTGTTTCTTTAAGCAATGGCTTCCATAATGCCCAGCTCTGTGAAGTGTACAGCTTAGTGGTCCTATGGACAGATACTCCAATCTCCAATCTCCTCTGTGGCGCTTTGCAGCTCCTTCAGGGTTATCTTTGGTCTCTTTGTTGCCTCTTTGATTAATACCCTCCTTGCCTGGTCCATGACCTTTGGTGGTCAGCCCTCTCTTGGCAGGTTTGTTGTGGTGCCATATTCTTTCCATTTTTTAATAATGGATTTCATGGGGCTCCTTGGGCTGTTCAAAGAGTCGGGTATTTTTTTATAACCCAACCCTGATCTGTACTTCTCCACAACTTTGTCCCTGACCTGTTTGGAGAGCTCCTTGGTCTTCATGGTGCCTGGTTGCTTGGTAGTTCCCCTTGCTTAGTTGTGTTGCAGTCTCAGGGGTCTTTCAGAACAGGGGTATATACACTGAGATCATGTGACAGATCATGTGACATTTAGATTGCACACAGGTGGATTTGATTTAACTAATTATGTGACTTCTGAAGGTAATTGGTTCCACCATATTTTATTTAGGGGCTTCATAGCAAAGGAAGTGAATACATATGCACACACCACTTTTCTGGTTTTTATTTGTACGTTTTTTTTTCATTTCACCAATTTGGACTATTTTGTATATACCCATTACATGAAATCAAAATAAAAATACATTTAAATTACAGGTTCTAATGCAACAAAATAAGCAAAACGCCAAAGGGGATGAATACTTTTGCAAGGCACTGTATGTGCTCCACTTACTTGATCCATTTCACTGTCCATCCCCAGCCTTAAGAGGATACTGACACTAAAGTTTAAACTCTGTGAACACTGACCTTATGGGACTCAGAATCAAAGGAGGCCATGTATATGTTAGGATTAAGATCAGGAGTAATGTATGGTAGGCTATGAGTGAGTGTGTAGTATGTATGTGATTGTGTGGGAGTGAGTTTATGAGTTCTCTTTTTGATAAAGCCCATTAAGATATCTTACCACAATGCTTTCCATTTCTGAAAATGCAATGCCCTGGTCAAATGTAATCATATGTAAATAATCATTCTTTCACCTGATATCACATTAAAAGGAGCTTATCTGCAATATTCAAACATTCTGCAACAGTTTCAGTCTTGTAACTTTCCACACGGATGTCGTGTCGAAAAGGGTGTCACATTATACATTGAGCCACTGAAAAGAGGCAGTGCCATTACAAGTGGTGCCTCTATACCCTCCGACCCATGATTCAGAGCAATCCTATTGGCCGGGCTCAGTGATGGCATTGTGCTGACTGCATGTCTGTGTGGGCCCAAGCCCTGGCAGGGCTGCCTGGTCAGCAGTTTGTGCCCATACGCACATGCACGCACACACAAACACACACATGCTGCTCTGCTTTGCTTTAAAGCCCATAGACTCCCATAGAGATCATCACAGTTCTCTCTGCTCCAGCCTCTTCTGTTCTGCTCTGCTCTGCTCTGCTGTGGCAATGGTCAGATTATTATTTATTTAGATAAGGAAGCAGGTGACCACATGTCACTACATTGTCCAGGAACTGAACCCATTGGTCTCCCTAATCCATAAGTCTCAGTAGCTGTGACGGGGAGACACTAACAAGCAAAGCTGCCCCCCTTGCCACACAAATGACACTTACACAATACCCAAGGTCTCTCCCCAGGCTGCTCCAATCCTTCACACCTGACTGCTCCCAATGAAATGGAAAACAAAATGGAGGTACAATGGAGGTGAATGGCAATCTGAGTCCATTATTATTGTGTCCCCCCTCAATTATGGCCTGTTCCACTGATACCCTGTCTACATGATATGATTTATTAAGTAGCTTCAGGTGGCAGAGATGGCCAGCTGCCGCCACCTCTATAGCGGCAGTAGAAACCAATTTACTGTAGCTTCAGCATTCGTCTTAACACGGTCGGTCTCGTAGCTGAATTCCCCCAGGTAATTTCACAGCCAGGTGGTAATACAAAGCTTCTGTTTGTTTGTAGTGTTATAGTTTATACTTCGGCTATGTCTTGTATGTACGATGAATTAATAATGCGAGCCACCATGACAATTTGAATTGAAATGAGCTTGGAAGATAAGAAAGATTATCGTTCACAGTAAATCGGTAATTTCCCCATCTGAATCCCAGAATGCACTCAGCATGTATTAGTGGCTAAACACTCTCGAAGCAGCACGAGTTAGATCACTGTTTCCCAACGTCAGTGCTCAGGTACCCCAACAGTACAAATGTCTATTGTAGCCCCAGACAAGCACACCCGATTCCACTTGTCTGGTGTGTTTGTCTGGGGCTACAACGAAAATGTGTACTGTTAGGGATACTTGAGTACTGGAGTTGGGAAACAGTGAGTTAGCTTGACCAGAACAAAGGGAAACACCAGAGTTAGGGGGTCTGAACATTTACTCTGCCCAGCCACAGCTCCTCTGTGTGGGCTTCTAATGAGCCATCTAATGGCCTCTGTGGTGGGTCGTACCTTGGGTGTGAGAGCCTGAGACACAGACACAGAGGGCATTAGAGTCAGGGGGTAGCGAACTCCTCTGATATCTCAGTGGTATGCCTGGACTCGACCGGACTACAAAGTAGTGTGGGTTAGATTGGCCAGAGTCAGGGGGTCACAAACTCATTCACTGTTGCCTACTCCTCCTCTGTTTGGGCTTCTGATGACTCAGTAGTGGGCCCGTACCCAATTGTACTGTACTATCCCGGTTCTCCTCAGATCCACACAAACAGGCAGGTAATGAGAATTAATGGGAGAGCGACAGCGTCGGCTCTGAAAATCTCTAAACGACGTCCAGCTAATTGCATGTCATTAGGCATCGCACACTCAGCAGTTTGGAAAAATAGACTCCTGTCCCATTCCTCGGCCTGTAATTACCTAGGTAGTGCGAAGGTAATCAAAATAATCTATTCCAAGCTGTGCCCCAGCCCACCATAGATAAGAGGCCGTTATTGAATAA
This sequence comes from Oncorhynchus kisutch, assembly GCF_002021735.2. Taxonomy (NCBI): domain Eukaryota; kingdom Metazoa; phylum Chordata; class Actinopteri; order Salmoniformes; family Salmonidae; genus Oncorhynchus; species Oncorhynchus kisutch. Next base: position 18,155,180 of record NC_034192.2, read on the forward strand.
TTAAATAACTAGTTATTGCAATCGGCTACCTGTTGTTTTCTCTTAGGTCAACGGTCTCAGAAGGCAAACTCATCTTTACCTAAACGCCAATGGAGGCGTTTAAATACTTAGTGCTTGTGATAATTGGTGTGTGTGTGCATGGCGTGGTTAAATTGTTTGATGAGTACAGAGCAAATTACCACATGTGTGTTTGTTAGAGATGTGGCTTTACACAAGGAAGACAGCGCTGGGTCTAATCCATTCGTTGCCAATTGGATGTCTGTTACTTGATCAGGGACAGTATCCATGTCGATATTGTGGACCTTCCCTAGGATTCCCATCATATTCCACATTGACATTACTTTGCTCTCTCGTAGCTCAATGACCAATTATCAGCTATAGACCTGCATTGGCCTGAGACATAGTCATGCTACTGTGAATGCCGGAATGGACATCACAGCACATACAGTAGCCTGGATGGCCAGAGGGTCACTGACGTAACAAGTGTTCTCAGGACATCCATCTGTATTCTTGGAAATAGGTTTACAACTTTATAAGAGCGCTGACCTATTCAGCCACTCCACCATGCACCGTGCACAAGGACTAGGCTAGTGCATCAGAGAGTCCAGTGCAGACATGTAACTCGATAGGCAGAAGAAGTAGTGTTTTTTCTTGAGCAATTTAGGTAAAGTGTTTTGTGGGAATTCTGCCTGGCCACCCAAGAGAAATGCATGGAGAATTTCGAATTTATGTCGCCACCTGACTCCAAACAGACACACAAACACATAAAACAGACCTAATTTAACCATAATGAATGTTGAGTATGTTGTGAGGAGGGATATCTGTCCATAAAAGGTTACAAAACATGTCAGGAAGAGGAAGGAGCAAACTGTATGTAATTAAACTAAATGTCACATAATAGGTTGGATCGTCTCTGTGCCACTTCCACCCATGACCTTTTAAAAGGTATGCATGACCTTACTTTGGAATATGTAAAGACCTGCTATCTCTCTCTCTCTCACACACACACACACACACACACACACACACACACACACACACACACACACACACACACACACACACACACACACACACACACACACACACACACACACACACACACACACACACACACACACACACACACACAGACAGAGGGGCTTTGACCACACTGGGGCCAACTGTTTCCAGCCAAGTTACCCTCTCCAGGCTTTGGCTGATAAGTTTCAGTGACATGGAAAACCTCGACTTTCATAGCCTGCTGTTTATCTTTCACTTCTGTGTTTGTGTACATACTCCTCCTCTCACCTTTTGGATTTTCCGACATTCCGGCTGAGGCAAATTTTCCATTTGTAGAATGTTCCATCGTGACCCCCCCCCCCCACACACATACACACAGACACACACACACGCGCGCACACACACGCACGTGCCAGAAATATCAGCGTCCACTACTGCCACCGTCAATGAGCCGTGTTAATGATGATAACAACGGTAGTGAGATTTGTCAAAAGAAAAGGTAAAAAATTGAGGCATAGCCGCAAGATGTAGAAGCCGAGGACACTGTAACACCCCCTGAAAAATCGGAACAAAAAATGTAATACTGTACAATTATTTTAATATACAGTACCAGTCAAAAGTTTGGACACACCTACTTATTGAAGGGTTGTTCTTTATTTTGACTATTTTCTACATTGTAGAATAAAAGTGAAGACATCACAATTACTAAATAACACATATGGAATCATGTAGTAACCAAAAAAGTGTTAAAGAAATCAAAATATATTATTGTATCCACCCTTTGCCTTGATGGCAGCTTTGCACACTCTTAGCATTCTCTCAACCAGCTTCATGAGGTAGTCACCTGGAATGCATTCCAATTAACAGGTGTGCCTTGTTAAAAGCTCATTTGTGGAATTTCATTCCTTCTTAATGTGTTTGAGCCAGTCAGTTGTGTTGTGATAAGGTAGGGGGGTATACAGAAGATAGCCCTATCTGGTAAAAGACCAAGACCATAATATGGCAAAAACAGCTCACTTAAGAAAAGAGAAACGACAGTCCATCAGTACTTTAAGACATGACGGTCAGTCAGTTCCAGAATATTTCAAGAACTTTGAAAGTTTCTTCAAGTGCAGTTGCAAAACCCATCAAGAACTATGATGAAACTCTCTCTCATGAGGACCGCCACAGGAAAGGAAGATGCAGATTTACCTCTGCTGCAGAGGATTACTTCATTAGAGTTACCAGCCTCAGAAATTGCAGCCCAAATAAATGCTTCGCAGGGTTCAAGTAACAGACACATCTCAACATCAACTGTTCAGAGGAGACTGAGTGAATGAGGCCTTCATGGTCGAATTGCTGCAAAGAAACCACTACTACACCAATAAGAAGAAGAGACTTGCTTGGGCCAAGAAACACGAGCAAAGGACATTAGAACGGTGGAAATCTGTCCTTTGGTCTGATAAATTCAAATGAGAGATTTTTGGTTCCCAACGCTGTGTCTTTGTGAGACGCAGAGTAGGTGAATGGATGATCTCTGCATGTGTGGTTCCCACCGTTAGGCATGGATGATGTGTGATGGTGATTGTGTGGGGGTGCTTTTCTGGTGATGCTGTCTGTGATTTATTTAGAATTCAATGCACACATGGCTACCACAGCATTCTGCAGCAATACGCCATTCCATCTGGTCTGCACTAAGTGGGACTATCATTTGCTGTCAACAGGACAATGACCAAACACACCTCTAGTCTGTCTAAGGGCTATTTGACCAAGAAGGAGAGTGATGGATTGTTGCATCAGATGACCTGACCTCCACAATATACTGACCTCAACCCAATTGAGATGGTGTGGGATGAGTTGGACCGCAGAGTGAAGGAAAAACAGCCAACAAGTGCTCAACATATGTGGGAACTCCTTCAAGACTGTTGGAAAAACATTCCAGGTGAAGCTGGTTGAGAGAATACCACCCATTGCTTTCATCAAAGCTACTAAGAAGAATATAACATATAAAGTATATTTTCATTTGTTTAACACCTTTTTTGTTTGTTTCATGATTCCATATGTGTTATCTCATAGTTTTGATTTCATCACTATTATTCTACAGTGTAGAAAATAGTAAAAGTATAGAAAAACCCTGGAATGAGTAGGTGTGTCCAAACTGTTGACTGGTACTATAAATATACAGTGCATTCTGAAAGTATTCAGGCCCCTTCCCTTTTTCCACATTTTGTTACTTTACAGCCTTACTCTAAACTTGACTAAATTGTTATTCCCTCATCTATCTACACACAATACCCCAGAATGACTAAGCAAAAACAGGTTTTTAGACATTTTTCAATACAATAATGAAATATAACATTTAGTATTCAGACACTTTTCTCAGTACTTTGTTGAAGCGATTACAGCCTCAACTCTTCTTGGGTATGACGCTACAAGCTTGGCACACCTGTATTTAAGGAGTTTCAACCATTCTTCTCTGCAGATCCTCTCAAGCTCTGTCAGGTTGGATGGGGAGCGTCACTGCACAGCTATTTTCAAGTCTCTCCAGAGATGTTAGATTGGGTTCAAGTCTGGGCTCTGGCTGGGCCACTCAAAGACATTCAGAGACTTGTCCCGAAGTCACTCCTGCAATGTCTTGGCTGTGTGCTTAGGGTCGTCGTCCTATTAGAAGGTGAAAGTTCATCCCAGTCTGAGGTCCTGAGCGCTCTGGAGCAGGTTTTCATCAAGGATCTCTCTATACTTTGCTCCGTTCATCTTTCCCTTGATCCTGACTTGTCTCCCAGCCCCTGCAGCTGAAAAACATCCCCACCACATGATGCTGCCACCACCATGCATCACCATGGGGATGGTGCCACGTTTCCTCCAGACATGACGCTTGGCATTCAGGCCAAAGAGTTCAATCTTGGTTTCATCAGACCAGTGAATCTTGTTTCTCATGATCTGAGAATCCTTTAGGTTCCTTTTGGCAAACTCCAAGCCGGCTGTCATGTGCCTTTTACTAGGAGGGGCTATCCTTTGGCCACTCTATCATAAAGGCCTAATTGATGGAGTCCTGCAGATGTGGTTGTCCTTCTGGAAGGTTCTCCCATCTTTACAGAGGAACTCTGGAGCTTTGCCAGAGTGACCATAGGGTTCTTGGTCACCTCCCTGACCAAGGCCCTTCTCCCCCGTTTGCTCAGTTTAGCTGGGCGGCCAGCTCCAGGAAGAGTCTTGGTGGTTCCAAACTTATTCCATTTAAGAATGATGGAAGCCACTATGTTCTTGGGGACCTTCAATACTGCCTAAATGTTTTGGTACCCTTCCCCAGATTTTTGCCTACAATACTGTCTCGGACCTCTACAGATAATTATTTTGACTTCATGTCTTGGTTTTTGCTCTGACATGCACTGTCAACTGTGGGACCTTATATAGACGGGTGTGTGCCTTTCCAAATCATGTCCAATCAATTGAATTTACCACAGGTGGACTCCAATCAAGTTGTAGAAACGTCTCAAGGATGATCAATGGAAACAGGATGCACCCAAGCTCAATTTCGAGTCTCATAGCAAAGTGTCGGTTTTTCACTGTTTTCTTTTTAATAAGTTAGCAAACATTTCTAAAACCTGTTTTCACTTTGTCATTATGGGGTATTTTCTGTAGATTGATGAGGAAAAATAATTGTTCAATTGATTTTAGAATAAGGCTGTAACTTAACAAAATGTGGAAAAGGGGCACAATGGAAAACAAAGTAAACATTTTATGTTTTACTGTATATTTGAAATTTGGAGCTATAATACTTTGTAACATGTTTATCTTGTATTACTGTAGTGTTTACTGTACTGCATGCTATTTTGTTTTTGTAGAACTGAAAGACGACTAGCATGTGGTGGTAGAAAGTGCTCCTTTTTTAAGGAAGGCTGCCATTGTGCAAATGGTCATTGAACATAATGCCATAAGACCGCGGAAAAATCCAACAACAGATTATTGAAACCCCTGCCATCTTCCATAACATCAGAGTGAGCTTATCAACCATAGCCCGCAACCTTAAGAAACACCATCTCTGGATGAAGCAAATCAAAGTTATTTTCAAAGAGTGAAGGATAAATGGTACGGATATGTGCAAGTAAGTAATGTAGTAGTATTACACTCTTGAAACATTAGAGACTCATTGATGTTGCAAGTGAACTTTACTTTACAACAAGTATTGTATTTACTGTCATTTCAGAGAATCATGGAGTTGGATGCAAGTCCCATCCCCCAGGCACTCATATTCATAGATGAGGCTTGATTCAATTCAACGAAGATGAGGAGGAGAGGAAGAAATGCGCCATCATTGAGGTACCTGGCCAGCGAGGGGGAAATTTCACCATATTAGCAGCTATGAGCCACAATGGGGTCCTCCGCCACCCTTGGACCTTTCAACACTGCCCATCTCCTTAACTGCCTGAAAAGCTTACATGGCAATCTTTTTCAGCTAGAGCAGAGAGGCCCAGGTGATCCTGAACAGCAAATGTATATTCTAATTTGGGACAATGTGAGTTTCCATTGGGCCGCTCAGGTCCACAACAGGTTCCATGTCCACCCCAGGTTTACAATTCTCTATCTCCCACCATATTCCCCGTTTCTACACCCCATTGAGGAGTTGTTTGCAGCATGGCGGTGGAAGGTGTATGATCACAAACCCCATGAACGTATGGTCCTTCTCCAAGCAATGGAGGAGGTCTGGGACGACATTCCAAGAGAGTCTTGTCAGGGGTGGATGCGTTATGCCAGAAACTACTTGTAATGGTTCTCCCCTTCTTCTGACAAGGAGGAGTAGGAGAGATCGGACCAATGTGCAGGGTGGTAAGGGCCCATTTTGGTTTATTAAACTGAACACTAAAAGAATACAAAATAACAAAGTGAATGATACAAACGAAAACCGAAACAGTCCTGAAATGTGAAACAAACATACACACAGGAAAAAATCACCCACAACACAAAAGTGAAACCGGGCTACCTAAATTCTCAATCAGGGACAACGATAAACAACGGCTTCTGATTGAGAACCATACCAGGCCAAACACAGAAAACCCAAAACATAGAAAAAGGAACAGACAACCCACCCAACTCACGCCCTGACCATACTAAAACAAAGACATAATAAAATAACTAAGGTCAGAACGTGACACTACTTGTCTGTGCCATGAGAATATCGGCTATGATGATAATGGAAATCTGTGGCCAGACCAAAACAACAGACATGACTGATTTTGTTTTCGCAAGGGAGAATTTGTTTCTTGACACATGAGTTTGATTTTACTGTATTTAGACAGTTTCTTTATTTAATCCGTACAATTGATCTAATACAAACAGCACTATTTTTCTTCCTTTGCATTTGAAAAATATATTTCCTCTGTATTTGCATTTTTACTGTACAGAAGTTTTGAGAATGACATACATTTTCACAGTCTGCTGCCTCAGTTTGTATGATGGCAATTTGCATATTCTCCAGAATGTTATGAAGAGTGATCAGATGAATTGCAATTAATTGCAAAGTCCCTCTTTGCCATGCAAATGAACTGAAAACCCCCTAAAGAACATTTCCACAGCATTTCAGCCCTGCCACAAAAGGACCAGCTGACATCATGTCAGTGATTCTCTCGTTAACACAGGTGTGACTGTTGATGAGGACAAGGCTGGAGATCACTCTGTCATGCTGAATGAGTTTGAATAACAGACTTTAACCTTCAAAAGGAGGGTGGTGCTTGGAATCATTATTCTTCCTCCGTCAACCATGTTTACCTGCAAGGAAACGTGTGCCGTCGTCATTGCTTTGCACAAAAAGGGCTTCACAGGGAAGGATATTGCTGCCAGTAAGAATGTCAAATCAAATCAAATGTATTTATATAGCCCTTCGTACATCAGCTGATATCTCAAAGTGCTGTACAGAAACCCAGCCTAAAACCCCAAACAGCAAGCAATGCAGGTGTAGAAGCACGGTGGCTAGGAAAAACTCCCTAGAAAGGCCAAAACCTAGGAAGAAACCTAGAGAGGAACCAGGCTATGTGGGGTGGCCAGTCCTCTTCTGGCTGTGCCGGGTGGAGATTATAACAGAACATGGCCAAGATGTTCAAATGTTCATAAATGACCAGCCTGGTCAAATAATAATAAGGCGGAACAGTTGAAACTGGAGAAGCAGCACGGCCAGGTGGACTGGGGACAGCAAGGAGTCATCATGTCAGGTAGTCCTGAGGCATGGTCCTAGGAAATGCACCTAAATCAACCATTTATCGGATCATCAAGAACTTCAAGGAGAGTGGTTCAAATGTTGTGAGGAAGGCTTCAGGGTGCCCAAGAAAGTCCATAAAGCGCCAGGACCATCTCCAAAAGTTGATTCAGCTGCGCGATCGGGGCATCACCAGTACAGAGCTTGCTCAGGAATGGCAGCAGGGAGGTGTGAGTGCATCGCCACGCACAGTGAGGTGAAGACTTTTGGAGGATGGCCTGGTGTCAAGAAGGGCAGCAAAGAAGCCACTTCTCTCCAGGAAAAACATCAGGGACAGACTGATATTCTGAAAAAGGTACAGGGATTGGACTGCTGAGGACTGGGGTAAAGTCATTTTCTCTGATGAATCCCCTTTGCGATTGTTTGGGGCATCTGGAAAAAAAGCTTGTCCGGAGAAGACAAGGTGAGCGCTACCATCAGTCCTGTGTCATGCCAACAGTAAAGCATCCTGAGACCATTCATGTGTGGGATTGCTTCTCAGCCAAGGGAGTGGGCTCACTCACAATTTTGCCTAAGAACACAGCCATGAATAAAGAATGTTACCAACACATCCTCCGAGAGCAACTTCTCCCAACCAACCAGGAACAGTTTGGTGACGAACAATGCCTTTCCAGCATGATGGGGCACCTTACCATAAGGCAAAAGTGATATCTAAGAGGCTCGGGGAACAAAACATCGATATTTTGGGTCCATGGCCAGGAAACTCCCCAAACCTTAATCCCACTGAGAACTTGTGGTCAATCCTCAAGAGGCAGGTGGACAAACAGAAACCAACAAATTCTGACAAACTCCAAGCATTGATTATGCAAGAATGGGCTGCCATCAGTCAGGATGTGGCCCAGAAGTTAATTGACAGCATGCCAGGGCAGATTGCAGAGGTCTTGAAAAAGAAGGGTTAACACTGCAAACATTGACTCTTTTCGTCAACTTCATGTAATTGTCAAGAAAAGTCTTTGACACTTATGAAATGCTTGTAATTATACTTCAGTATTCCATAGTAACATCTGAAATTAATATTTAAAGACACTGAAGCAGCAAACTTTGTGAAAATACATTTTTGTGTCATTCACAAAACTTTTGGCCATGACTGTAATTGTACTTACAGTTTGCTGTTTGACATGTATTGAGTCATGTTGAAATATAAAACTTTTTTGTAACATTTTTGTATTTGTGTTCCTTTCTTGTTTGAGTACACACAAACAATATACATTATAACAACAATCTTAGTCTTCACACTGAAATAGGTTCTGATAGTAGTGTTTTGAATATGTCCCATTAGTGTGATCGCGTTTGTCACTAAGTTAGACTTATTTGATGTGTGTTTGTATTCATTTGTACGCAGAGTTTCATTTTGAGCAGGGAGTACATGATTATCAAATCAAATCATAATGTATTTGTCACATGCGCCGAATACAACAGGTGTAGGTAGACCTTGCAGTGAAATGCTTACTTACAAGCCCTTAATTAACGATGCAGCTTTAAGAAAAATACATGTTAAGAAAGTATTAACTAAATAAACTGAAGTAAACAATAAATAAGTAAAAATGTAAATTTAAAAAATGGAGGCGGGGGGAGTTCAATGCAAATAGTCTGGGTAGCCATTTGGTTAGCTGTTCAGGAGTCTTATGGCTTGGGGGTAGAAGCTGATACGAAGCCATTTGGACCATACCAGGCAGTGATGCAACCAGCTCTCTATGGCGCAACTGTAGAACTTTTTTGAGGATCTGAGGACCTATGCAAAATCTTTTCAGTCTCCTGATGGGGAATAGGCGTTGTCGTGCCCTCTTCACGACTGTCTTGGTGTGTTTGGACCACGACAGTTCATTGGTGATGTGGACAACAAGGAGCTTGAAGCTCTCAACCTGCTCAACCACAGCCATGTCGATGAGAATGGGTGCGAGCTCAGTCCTCCTTTTCCTGTAGGCCACGAGCATCTCCTTTGTCTTGATCACGTGGAGGAAAATGTTGTTATCCTGGCACCACACTGCCAGGTCTATGACCTCCACCCTTTAGGCTGTCTCATCGTTGTCGGTGATCAGGCCTACCAATGTTGTGTTGTCGACAAACTTAATGCTGGTGTTGGAGTTATGCTTGGCCATGCAGTCATGGGTGAACAGGGAGTACAGGAGGGGACTGAGCACGCACCCCTGAGGGGCCCCGTGTTGAGGATCAGCGTGGCAGATGTGTTGTTACCTAGTCTTACCACCTGGGGGCGGCCCATCAGGAAATCCAGGATCCAGTTTTAGAGGGAGGTGTTTAGTCCCAGGGTCCTTAGCTTAGTGATGAGCTTTGAGGGCACTATGGTGTTGAATGCTGTGCTGTAGTCATTGAATTGCATGCTCACGTAGGTTTACCATTTGTCCAAGTGGGAAATGGTAGTGTGTTGTGCAATAGAGATTGTGTCATCTGTGGATCTGTTTGGGCAGAATGCAAAGAGTTTCTGGGATAATGATGTTGATGTGAGCTATGACCATTCTTTCAAAGCACTTCATGACTACCTATGTGAGTGCTATGGGTTGGTAGTCATTTTGGCAGGTTACCTTGGTGTTCCTGGGCACAGGGACTATGGTGGTCTGCTTGAAACATGTTGGTATGTTGGTCAAATAGCCCTTACACAGCCTGGAGGGGTGTTGGGTCATTGTCCTGTTGAAAAACAAATGATAGTCCCACTAAGCCCAAACCAGATGGGATGGTGTATCGCTGCAGAATGCTGTGGTAGCCATGCTGACAGTGTCACCAGCAAAGCAACCCCAAACAATAACACCTCCTCCTCCATGCTTTACGGACGGAAATACACATGCGGAAATCATCCGTTTACCCACACCTCGTCTCACAAAGATCTCCAATTTGGACTCCAGAAAAGCAAAGGTCTAATATCCATTGCTTGTGTTTCTTGACCCAAGCAAGTCTCTTCTTATTATTGGTGTCCTTTAGTAGTGGTTTCTTTGGAGCAATTAAACCACAAAGGCCTGATTTACACACTGTCCTTTGAACAGTTGATGGTGAGATGTGTCTGTTACTTGAAATCTGTGAAGCATTTATTTGGGTTGCAATTTCTGAGGCTGGTAACTAATGAACCTATCCTCTGTAGCAGAGGTAGCTCTGGGTCTTCCATTCCTGTGGCGGTCCGCATGAGAGCCTGTTTCATCATCGTGCTTGATGGTTTTTGCGACTGCACTTGAAGAAACTTTTCAATTTCTTGAAATGTTATATATCATTGCTAATTTGAGCTGTTCTTGCCATAATATAGACTTGGTCTTTTCCCAAATAGGGCTATCGTCTGTATACACCCCTACCTTGCCACAACACAACTGATTGGCTCAATTGCATTAAGAAGGAATGAAATTCCACAAATGTACTTTTAACAAGGCACACCTGTTATTTGAAATGCATTACAGGTGACTACCACATGAAGCTGGTTGAGAGCATGCCAAGAGTGTGCAAAGCTGTCATCAAGGCAAAAAGTGTATTTTTCAAGAATCTCAAATATAAAATATATTTTGATTTGCTTAACACTTTTTTTGCTTACTACATGATTCCATATGTGTTATTTCATAGTTTTGATGGCTTGACTTGTATTCTACAATTTAGAAAATAGAAAAAAATCAAGAAAAACCCTTGAATGAGTTGGTGTTCAAACATTTTTGATCGCTGGTGTTCTCAAAATGGTAAAAAAGGAAACTTTTTTGCTGCACCTTCGACAACTACTGTGATTATTATTATTTGACCCTGCTGGTCATTTATGAACATTTGAACATCTTGGCCAAGTTCTGTTATAATCTCCACCCGGCACAGCCAGAAGAGGACTGGCCACCCCTCATAGCCTGGTTCCTCCCTAGGTTTCTTCCTAGGTTTTGTCCATTCTAGGGAGATTTTCCTAGCCACTGTGCTTCTACACCTGCATTGCTTGTTGTTTGGGGTTTTAGGCTGGGTTTCTGTACAGCACTTTGAGATATCAGCTGATATAAGAAGGGATATATAATTACCTTTGATTTGATTTGATTTGAAACTTATGGCTTCATTCCCAAAATCAATGAGAAACCAAAAACGTACGTTCCCACAACTTCAAAGGAACCAATTGTGCTAGCGGAGATGCATTGTTTACACGTTTCTTAATGAAAACACATTGGTATATTTAAATTAGAGTAACAGTAGGATAGTCAGTTTTATGAGGGTATGTTCGGCGGCATGAGTGAAGGGGGCTTGGTTGTGAAATAGGAAGCTGATTCCAGATTTCATTTTGGATTGGAGATGCCTAATGTGAGTCTGGAAGGAGAGTTTGCAGTCTAACCAGACACCTAGGTATTTGTAGTTGTCCACATATTCTAGGTCAGAACCGCCCAGGGTAGTGATGCTAGTCAGGCGGGAGGGTGCTGGCAGCAATCGGTTGAAGAGCATGCAATTAGTTTTACTAGCATGTAAAAGCAGTTGGAGGCCACGGAAGGTGTGTTGTAAGGCGTTGAAGCTTGTTTGGAAGTTTGCTAGCATAGTGTCCAAAGAAGGGCCAGATGTATACAGAATGGTGTTGTCTGCGTAGAGGTGGATCAAAGAATCACCAGCAGCAAGAGCAACATCATTGATATATACAGAGAAAAGAGTCGTCCCGAGAATTGAACCCTGTGGCATTTGAAATGGTAGGTGATCTGTTTATTAACTTGGCTTTCGAAGATTTTAGAAAGGCAGGGCAGGATGGATATAGGTCTATAACAGTTTGGGTCTAAGGTGTCTCCCCCTTTGAAGATGGGGATGACCATGGCAACTTTCCAATCTTTGGGGATCTCAGATGATACGAAAGAGACGTTGAATAGGCTAGTAATAGCAGTTGCAAAAATGGTGGCGGATCATTTTAGAAAGAGAGGGTCCAGATTGTCTAGCCCAGCTGATTTGTAGGGATAGAGATTTTGCAGCTCTTTTAGAACATCAGCTGTCTGGATTTGGGTGAAGGAGTGGGGGGGGGGGGCAAGTTCCTGCAGGGGGTGCTGAGGTGTTAGCCGGGGTAGGGGTAGCCAGGTGGAAAGCATGGCCAGCCATGGAAAAATACTTATCAAAATGATAAATTATCGTAGATTTTTCGGTGGTGACTGTGTTTCCTCTCCTCAGTGCAATGGGCAGCTGGGAGGGGGTGCTCTTATTCTCCATGGACTTTACAGTGTCCCAAAACTGTTTGGAATTAGTGCTACAGGAAGCAAATTTCTGTTAAAGCTTGCCTTAGCTTCCCTAACTCACTGAGTATATTGGTTCCTGACTTCCCTGAAGAGTTGCATATCGCTATTCGATGCTAATGCAGTACACCACATGATGTTTTTGTGCTGGTCAAGGGCAGTCAAGTATGAGGTGAACCAAGGGCTATATCTGTTCTTAGTTTGCTTATTTAAGATGCACTTTTGAAGAGCAACCAGGCATCCTCTTCTGACAGGATGAGGTCAGTATCCTTCCAGGATACCCGGGCCAGGTCGGTTAGAAAGGCCTGCTCGCTGAAGTGTTTTAGGGAGCGTTTGACAGTGATGAGGGGTGGTCTTGTCCTTTCCCTTTGGGAACAGCGTCATATGCGGCTGCTTGCCCAGGTGCTGTTCACGTGCAATCAGATGGGTGAAGTGGGCTTAGCTGGCATTCTGTGGCATACACCTGCTTGCTGGCCAAAAGTAAACAATTAATCAGCATTTAAACTGAACATGCCTCCCAAGTGATTGACTTTTTCAGGACAACGTTTCTTCTTCGAACTGAACTACTCAGGTGCCTGATCCGGGAAGTCATGTGCATGCTCTGGACAAACACTGGTCGTTGCAAACTGTTGCCATGCACACCATGCATTCACACCAAACGACCTGAAATCAGTGGTTCAACTTTGTGCGGCATTCATCTTGAAACATTATGCAATGCATTGCTTTCATCACCAGAACATTGTGCAATTTTAGCCACATGCAAAATATAGACCCAGCTCCCCTCTGTTCTTGCCCCACAATCAAAGCACCTGTCCCAGCTCTTTTGATCCTGAGGTACAATACACACTGTGGAGGTTTTGAATTCTTCATCCAGTCAAAAGGTACTGCCATGCCCACCAGGGAGCTAGGGAGGTTGGGGATGGTGGCTGGGGAGATCTGATCAAGATGCTGCAGCCAGGGCTCAGATTTCTGTCATTATAAAGGTTACATCTTAAATGGAACCCTATATAGTGCAGTACTTTAAGATACCAAGAAGATACCAAAAAGAAGATACAGAAGTACTGTACACGAATACCCAAACACAAGAGACAAATAGATGACACCAGACCAGATTATGACCAATATTATATAGGTTGCTACAACTTTCTTTTGGGCAGGAGAAGACAGCACAGAGAGAGTGGATTATTTCTGTTTTTGTTTGTCTCCTCCTTAGCCAGTCATGAAGTGGAGGGAAGTATGACAGTTTCTCTCTCTCTCTCTCGCTCTCTCTCTCATGGTGTTTAGTTGAGTGAGGATCTTGATCCTGCTGTGTGGTGGAAGGGCGTTGGGGCACGTGGATGTACAGTACTCTGTGTGCCTTCACCTCAATCAGATGGTGTTAAGTCATGAACTGAACTGAGCTGTACTGTACTGTAGTGCTCACCCCACCTAGGTGTAAATAGGAATTAACATACCAGAAGTAATTAGCTTGTCTGTGTGATGATCTCTGTTGTTTCCTACTTAAGTTACTGTCTGAGACACAGGATACAGTGGGAAGAAAAGGTATGTGAACCCTTTAGAATGACCTGGATTTCTGCATTAATTGGTCATAAAATTTGATCTGATGTTCACAACAATAGACAAAACACAGTCTGCTTAAACTAATAACACACAAACAATTATACATTTTCACGTCTTTATTGAACACAGCGTGTAAGTATTCACAGTGCAGGTTGGAAAAAGTATATGAATCCTTGGATTTAATAACAGGTTGACCCTCCTTTGGCAGCAATCAATCAATCAAATGTATTTATGAAGCACTTTTTACATCAGCTGATGTCACAAAGTGCTATATAGAAACCCAGCATAAAAACCCAAACAGTAGGCAATGCAGATGGAGAAGCATGGTGGCTAGGAAAAACTCCCTAACTCCTGCCGCCTAGGAACTAGGATGAAACCTAGAGAGGAACCAGGCTCTGAGGGGTGGCCAGTACTCTTCTGGCTGTGCTGGGTTGAGATTATAACAGTACATGGCCAAGATGTTCAAACGTTCATAGATGACCAGCAGGGTCAAATAATAATAATAATAATCACAGTGGTTGTAGAGGGTGCAACAGGTCAGCACCTCATAAATGTCAGTTAGCTTTTAGAGTAAATGTCAGTTAGCTTTTCATAGCCGAGCCTTCAGAGTTAGAGACAGCAGGTGCGGTAGAGAGAGAAATTCGAAAACAGCAGTAAGGGACAAGGTAGCACTTCCAGTGAAAAGGTCAGGGCTCCATAGCCGTAGGCAGAACAGTTGAAACTGGAGCAGCAGCACGACCAGGTGGACTGGGGACAGCAAGGAGTCATCAGGCCAGGTAGTCCTGAGGCATGGTCCCAGGGCTCAGGTCCTCCGGGAGGGAGAGGGTGAGAGAGAGAGAGAATTAGAGGAGGCATACTTAAATTCACGCAGGACACCGGATAAAACAGCAGAAATACTCCAGATATAACAAACTGACCCTAGCCCCCGAACACAAAAACGATTGCAGCATAAATACTGGAGGCTGAGACAGGAGGGGTCGGGAGACACTGTGGCCACATCCAACAATACCCCCAGACAGGGACAACCAGGCAGGATATAACCCCACCCACTTTGCCAAAGTACAGCTCCCACACCACTAGAGGGATATCTTCAACCACCGACTTACCATCCTGAGACAAGGCCGAGTATAGCCCACGAAGATCTCCCCCACGGCACAAAACCTAGGGGGGCGCCAAACCCGGACAGGAAGATCACGTCAGTGACTCAACCCACTCAAGTGACGCACCACTCCTAGGGACGGGATGGAAGAGCATCAGTAATCCTGTGACTCAGCTCCTTTAATAGGGTTAGAGGTAGAGAATCACAGGGGAGAGAGTGGAACTGGCCAGGCAGAAACAGCCAAGGTGAATTGTCGCTCAAGTGCCTTTCCCTTCATCTTCACACCCCTGGGCTAGACTACACTCAATCATAGGACCTACTGAGAGATGAGTCTTCAATAAAGACTTAAAGGTTGAGACCGAGTCTGCGTCTCTCACATGGAAAGGCAGACCATTCCATAAAAATTGATCTCTACAGAAGAAAGCCCTACCTCCAGCTCTTTGTTTAGAAACTCTAGGGACAGTAAGGAGGGCTGCGTCTTGTGACCGTAGCGTACCGTACGTGTAGGTATGTCCGGCAGGACCAAATCGGAGAGATAGGTAGGAGCAACACCATGTAATGCTTTGTAGGTTAGCAGTAAAACCTTGAAATCAGCCCTAGCCTTAACAGGAAGCCAGTGTAGAGAGGCTAGCGCTGGAGTAATATGACAAAAACTTGTGGTTCTAGTCAAGATTCTAGCAGCCGTGTTAAGCACTAACTGAAGTTTATTTAGTGCTTTATCCGGGTAGCCAGAAAGTAGAGCATTGCAGTAGTCTAATCTAGAAATGACAAAAGCATGGATGAACCTTTCTTAATAATTCTTGGACAGGAAGTTTCTGATTTTTGCAATGTTACGAATATGAAAAAAAGCTGTCCTTGAAATAATCTTAATATGTTCATCAGGTTCCAGAGTAACACAGAGGTCCTTCACAGTATTATTTGAGGCGACTGAACAACATTAATTGTCAGATCCAAAAGAATATCTCTTTGTTTCTTGGGACCTAGAACTAGCATCTCTGTTTTGTCTGAGTTTAAAAGTTAAACATTTGCCGCCTACCACTTCCTTATGTCTGAAACACAATAACCTCAACCAAATGTTTTCTGTAGTTGCGGATTAGACCTGCACAAAGGTCAGGAGGAATTTTGGAACATTCCTCTGTACAAAACTGTTTCAGTTCGACAATATTACTGGGAAGTCTGGTGTGGTTGATCGGGTTGAGGTCTGGACTTACTGGGCCACTGCAGAAGGCGTATTTTCTCCTGATCAAGCCATTCTGGTCATGCCAACTATGAATTTTAATGGTTAGGGTTAAGTTCACTCCAAAATCTTAAGGTTAGGCGTTAACTCTTAATGATTAAGGTAAATTATACGTTTTGGTATAGGCTTAAATTAAAAATATTGAATCTACTCTGTTATCGCTGGATTCGAATTTGCAACATTTATAATCAAAGGCAGGTGCAACCTTTGGAATCAGAGCCCCATCCACCTTGCCCACCCACAACGCTCTGGGAAAACTAAAACCAACTTGAAGGTAACAACACTCACTCTTGCCCCTGGTGGCCGGTTATTAAGATCTGCTCATTTCATGAGTCAAGTCCTACGAATACATAAGAAGTTACAGGTCTGTGAGCCAGAAATCTTGCTTGTTTGTAGGTGACCATAATTTGCAAATAAATTCATTAAAAATCTTACAATGTGATTTTCTGGATTTGTTTTCTCAGTTTGTCTGTCATAGTTGAAGTGTACCTATGATGAAAATTACAGGCCTCTCTCATCTTTTTAAGTGGGAGAACTTGCACAATTGGTGGCTGACTAAATACTTTTTTGCCCCACTGTATATATTTATTTTTACTCCGGACTTCGACATTGCTCGTCCTAATATTTCTATATTTCTTAAATCCGTTACTTTACATATACACATATATATACAGTTGAAGTCGGAAGATTACATACACTTAGGTTGGAGTCATTAACACTCCACAAATGTATTGTTAACAAACTATAGTTTTGGCAAGTCGGTTAGTACATTTTACATACTTTTTGCATGACACAAGTAATTTTTCCAACAATTGTTTACAGACAGATTATTTCACTTAATTCACTGTATCACAATTTCAGTTGGTCAGAAGTTTACATACACTCAATTAGTATTTGGTAGCATTGCCTTTAAATTGATTAACTTGGGTCAAACATTTCAGTAGCCTTCCACAAGCTTCCCACAATAAGTTGGGTGAATTTCGGACCATTCCTCCTGACAAAGCTGGTGTAACTTAAATTAATCACGTTTGTAGGCCTCCTTGCTCACACATAATTTTTCAGTTCTGCCCACAACTTTTCTATAGGATTGAGTTCAGGGCTTTGTGATGGACACTCCAATACCTTGATTTTGTTGTCCTTAATCTATTTTGCCGCAACTTTGTTAGTATGCTTGGGGCCATTGTCCATTTGCGACCAAGCTTAAACTTTCTGACTGATGTCTTGAGATGTCGCTTCAATATATCCACATAATTTTCATTTCTCATGATGCCATCTATTTTGTGAAGTGCACCAGTCCCTCCTGCAGCAAAGCACCCCCACAACATGATGCTGCCACCCCTGTGCTTCACGATTGGGAGTGTGTTCTTCGGATTGTAATCCTCACCCTTTTTCCTCCAAACATAATGATGGTGGTTACGGCCGAAGCTGAGCTGTAGTCAATGAGGTATTCCTCTTGTCCAGGTGGGATGGGGCAGTTTGCAGTGTGGATCTATTGGGGTGGTATGTGAACTGCAGTGGGTCTAATGTATCGGGGAAGATGGAGGTGATATGATCATTAACTAGCCGCTGAAAGCACTTCATGATGACAAAAGTGAGTCGTACTGGGCGATAGTCATTTAGTTCAGTTACCTTCACTTTCTTGGGCACAGGAACAATGGTTGGGGCAGCAGACTGGGATAGGGAAAGATTGAATATGTCTGTAAACACTCCAGCCAGCTGGACTCGGCTAGGGATGCTGTCTGAGCCGGCAGACTTGCGAGGGTTAACACACTTAAATGTCTTACTCACGTCGGCTACGGAGAATGAGAGCTTACAGTCCTCGGGAGTGACCCGTGTTGGCAGGAATGTGTTATGCTCAAAGCGGGCGAAGAAAGTGTTTAGCTTGTCCGGGAGCAAGTGGCTGTTTTTTACTTTATTATCTGTGATTGTCTCGGATTCTTGCCATATACGTCTCATGTCTGAGCCATTGAATTGTGACTCCACTTTGTCTCTGTACTGACATTTTGCCTGTTTGTTGCCATACGGAGGGAATAACTGGACTGTTTGTATTCAATCAAATTTCCAGTCACCTTGTCATTTCAAATGCAATGGTTTACGCTTTCAATTTTGTGCTAATGCAGCCATCTATCCATGTATTTTGGTTTGGTTAGGTTTTAATTGTCACAGTGGGAACAACATCCCTATACACTTCCTGATGAAGTCAGTCACTGTGTCAGCATATGGTATAAGTCAATGTTATTCTCAGAGGCAACTCAGAACATGTCCCAGTCCTCATGATTGAAACAGTCTTGAAGCATGTATTCCTACTGGTCAGACTAGCATTGAATAGACCTTAGCACGAGTACTTCCCATCTGAGTTTCTGCCTATAAGAAGGGAGGAGCAAAAAAGAGTAATGTTTGTCCCCAGCACAAGGTGTACTTGTGTAATGATCGTGCTGTTTAGTCAGCTTCTTGATATGACACACCTGTCAGGTGGATGGATTGTCTTGGCAAAGGAAAAATGCTCACTAACAGGGATGTAAACACATTTGTGCACAACATTTGAGAGAGGTAAGGTTTTTGGAAAATATCTGGGATATTTTATTTCATGAAACATGGGACCAACACTTTACATGTTACGTTTATATTTTTGTTCAGTGTAAAAAAGATGTGCTATTACCATCAAGTATCATCAGTATTCTCACGGCCTGCTAGAGGATTGTGAACTGCCATAGTGCAGTGGTATGAGCAGTGTGTTTTGGCTCTGAGCATCAGGAGTTCACTCCCAGTCGTGGAATTTTGCTTTAATTTTTGGGGGTGAGTGCTGAGGAAGCCATACAGTATATCAATGTTCTCAGGACCTTTTCAAACTTCCAAAATCACCGTGTGTTTCTAGTCATCAGTGTGGGTAATTGCTGTTTTTTGATACATTTTTTAAGCCGATAAATCAAATTGTTGCTGGCCAAATTGACCGGGAAAAAAAACTATCCCATTGCAAATGAATGCTTTTTAGTAATTTATGGGAATATCAGTCAATGTAAATAAATTGGGTAGTCATGCGCATTGGTCAATGGGTTAATTTGCTAAATTTGGTGGAATTACATTGGGGTGTGTGTATTATATTTATTACATGCGGAATATCACTTGTCTGAAAGGCTAGAGCTCTGATGCAGCTCCTCAGCTTGTTGCTTCTGGAGTGAAACGTGCTACTTTGAAACCTAGTCATTGCGCAACACTTCTAAATGCAAAAAAAAAAAAATTGTAGATTGGATGGCCACGATTAAAAGGAGCTATAATTTTTATTTCTCAACTAATAATTGAAGCACGCCTCCCATTCGTCATTCAAATGCATAGGCAACGGTAAGCAGGCTATCAGCGTGTCACCAACTAGTTTGCAACGTGAGCTGGAGGCAGTATGCATTTTGAAAACATATACTTTCCGTTATGGAAAGTAATTGCTTGAAACCTGAATGTTTTTCTTCATATTATGAGGCATGTCGTATCTTGCTTCAAAGTAGCCTAGGCAAAATCCGACCATGGAGGCAATTATTTTTTAAAGACTTCCTAATATGCCATTAAAATCTGCATTTCTCTCCAGTTCTATTGGTTTTCATATCAACTTTCTTTCATTTTCCAGATGCCAAAGGCACAATCCTAGTCATAATAGCAACCCATCCTACTTGTTGCATCTTTAGATTCCCCCTCTTTCTCAGTTTCTAACTGAGATTTTCATTTCTGGCACATACAGTACCACTCGCAATAGTTTCCCATGAATTGAATTTTGGCAAATGTGTGAAAATGAAGTTTTATTGGGTCCTTCAAAAATCTTCCTAAGCCAACTTTTCCCAAAGGAAACCCTTTGTGTGTGTGTGTGTGTGTGTGTGTGTGTGTGTGTGTGTGTGTGCGCGAGTGAGAGTTCATTTTCACCTTCATCCAAAATGTGCACGGGTTACCATATCTGTTTTACCCACCGAAGACAAGCTTGTCCCAGATTGTTGGTACAAAACGGAGCTAAGCACATGCGACACATATTAGAGCACTGCCAATATTCACATTTTCTCATTGGCACGTGAATATCTTACAGGTAATGACTGTTGTTACTTTGTGCTTTTGAACTAATTTGTGGCTGACTGAGTACCTGTTTCATAGACTAGAATAGAGTTTGTTTTTATTTATTTTGACAATTTCGCAAGTTAGCAGACACACTTATCCAGAGTGTGCATTGAACAAATATAGGTCAAGACATGCACAGAGTGTATACCAAGGCAGGCCCAGTTCACATAATGCCAGCCTGGTTCATGGTGTTCTGCCTAGAGTTAGAGCTGTAGCAGCCAGTAATCATCTCTGTAGCACCATGTGTTCCTTCTGTTCTGTTACTGTCCTGGGGTGCACACTACACTGTCACTCATTCATTAATGTGTGTCAGGGGACCCACCTTTGAAGATACACCCCCCCACCCCCTCATGCACCCCACTCTATCTGTAAATCTCACATAGTTTAATATCAGGTGTCTTTTATTTGGCACACTGGTCCCCTAATGTTATTTTTCTCTCTCGTCCCCCCCCCCCCCCTCTCTCCCCTGATCCCTCACTCCTCGTAAATTAAGACGCATATGTTTCCTCTAATCCTCAGCCGGATCCGTTAGGTCAGATTGTCGAAAGCTGGCTTCAAGAGGCTGTTCCCTGCCAGGAGCTTTTGTAAGACACCTTGGAGTAATGAGAGATACTTGTTCTGTGGTTTCACATGTGAACTCACCAGTGAGAAAGCAGCTCGTCTTTTAGCTTTGTTAGGTTGAATTTGTAAGCTGTGCACCTACTGCTACTGAACAGAACAATATCCTCATTTAGAAAAGATCAACCCCTGTTAAACTTTACAGAGAGGAAGTTGCTAAAAGTTATCTTGTTAGAAGTGTTGTTCTCTCTGGAAAAAGGCTGAGGCCTTATCAGCGATTTTCTTATCGTCTCATTCCCTCTATTTTTGACCCAACCGTCTCAATTCGGACTTTTGTAGCAAAATTTGAAATGTTGTTTTTTACGTTGGATAAAAGTAGAGACTCAGAGCTAGAAAATGGTATATCATACACTACAGTAATGGATGTTTATTGATATGTTCATGCAGGGATCTTCTGTAAAAGATGCCGTTGTCTCAGCATGACTCCCTGCTTAAATAAAGGTACAAAAAAAACAGATAGACTTCTGCATGCAGATTGGTTGTTGTTTGAATGTTGACAGTTCTGTAAGTCACTTTAGATAAAAGCATCTGCTAAATGGCCATATTATTACACATTAGGTTGAGTAGATACTGTAGACATGTACAGTAGATGCAGCATTAGCTCCGGATCTCTCTATTCTCTGTGACCCATTTATCTCTACGCTTCACTCAGGTAAATCTCTATTGACATAATTAACTAGCCATTTAATCTCTTTTCCAGGTCAGACCAAGAGAGAAAGTAGGTCAAGCGCCGATCACTCCTCGTCTGCATCTTAAATGGCACCCTATTCCTTATATAGTGCACTACTTTGACCAGAGCCCAATGGGTCTTGGTCAAAAGTAGTGCACTATATAGGGGAAAGGGTTCCGTTTGGGATGCAGCCTACCTCTCTCTAAGGGAGAAGCCAGAAGCATCTAGTTAAGCTCATTGAATCTATCTGCCATACTACTCCTACCTCTCTTAATGATGCATTCCCAGACTACACCCCAAATGGCACCCTATTCCCTACAAAGTGTGCTACTTCTGACCAGAGGTCAAATGTAGTGTACTATATCCGAGATAAGGGGGCGATTTGAAACACATTGTCATAAGCCTACACAATTTAAACTCTACAAACAAGCCTTCCCAATTATCTATCTCATTCATTGACTTTAATCAGAAACAGTTAAGATAATCCATAAACAATTTAGATTTCTTGCATGTAAGGAATGTCTTCAGATGTTTGGTTTGTAAAAGGTAGCCCTGGACAATTGTCTTGAATAATATACCATGCATTGTTCATACTGTTGAATGATTCAATTAAATGATTGACTTGAAACAAAATGTGAAAAATAATCATACGAGGCAAACATCTGTCACTTTACGTTTAATCGGAAGTATCTAGGTTGGGCTATCTCTGAAGTATAGTATCTTTAGGCTCTGTGTGAAAGTTTACTTTATGCATACAGTATGCTATAAATAACCTTGAGTTTCACTGTTTTCCTTAAAGCTTCTTTGTTTTAGCTAACGAGTCTATTTGGCTAATTCTTTTCAGAAGAGTTCAGTCAGCCATGCTTCATGTCTGTAGTTTAAAGGAAAACTCCACCCAAAAACTATGTTTTGGTATTTGTTTCAATAGTCTATTGTTGATAAAGTCCCAAAAAGTCCCAAAATTGCATGTCAGCAATCAAGTTTTCAAGATATGTATCTTTCAAAATACAAAATATCTGGCTCGTATGATGCATTTTGCATCAGATGATGCATATGATCATCTGGGCTACCAAAAGTGAGAATTGGGTTCTCGATCCGTTCCGTGCTTAGTGGACACCCTGTTCACCCACATCTGCGTGGCCACGCACGACTCCAACACCATCATTAAGTGTGCTGATGACACAGTGGTTGGCCTGATCAGTAACAATGATGAGACAGCCTATAGGGAGGAGGACCTGGCAGTGTGGTGCTAGGACAACAACCTCTCCCTAAATGTCAGCAAGACAAAGGAGGTGATCATGGCCTACAGAAAGCGAAGGGCTGAGCATGCCCCCATCCACATCGACGGGGCTGTAGTGGAGCCGGTCGAGAGCTTCAAGTTCCTAGGTGTCCATATCACTAAGGAACCATATTCCTCATGGTCCACACAATTATGAAGAAGACACGACAATGCCTCTTCCCCCTCAGGAGAATGAAAAGATTTGGCATGGAGCCCACAGATTCTCAAAAAGTTATACAACTGTATCATTGAGAGTATCTTTACTTGACTGACTTGGTATGGAAGCCACTTAGTATGGCAACGACTTGACATGCGACTGCGACTGCAAGGCGCTACAGAGGGAAGTGGGTACGGCTCAGTACATCACTGGGGCCGAGCTCCCTGCCATCCAGGATCTCTATGCTAGGTGGTGTCAGAGAAAGGCCCTAAAAATTGTCAATGAGTCAAAGGGCTCTATTTTCGGCGTTAAGGCGGCGCTAGTGTCAAACGCACGTTAGTTTGCAATTTCGTCATGTAAAGACTGATGTCACTGGCATTTTCCAGCCCTAACGCCAGGTTCGGCAATATACCTCTCTTATATCAGCTTGCTTGTGGTCAGATGGGCAGGTGGTAAATATTTGAGGTGTGTCTTAAAAATATGATCCACAGTGCTAATTTCAGGCAGCGCTGATGGGGATATTTATGACCAACCAAAAGCTGGTTATAGCACAGTTGGTTATGTCATTAATTTTGACAGCAGAAATGTAGCCTATCCAGCCGTGAAGCACACGATGTGCTTTTGCTGCCTGTATACTTCGTATTTAGAAACATAAAAAACCAAAGTTTTTTCCCAATTGATTTGATTTGATTTAAAACCAAGCACAGCCTCCTCTCTTCTCAATTATAAGGCTTTTTTTTAATCTGTCCAATGCAATCGTGAAGTAGTCAAGGCTGTCGATGAAGGGTTTGGCTACTGAGACCAAATAATTGTGTTAATTATTTTATGGCTAATTAATCCTATTAGTTGAATTGAATAAATGCACTGCACGTTTTACAGAGAAATTCTTTGATTGACGATACGTTCATAATTTAGTAGGTATATTGGTAAATGTTATTCACACTACACACAGGAAGCATATGCTTGGGTTCCATCCTGACATCCCTGGTCTACTTAACTCAAGAAATGAATGCTAGAACATTGGTCACCAGGATTAGCTATTTGTATCTAGCCTCCTAATAATTGCATAACGCTGCAAGATGGGCACATGTTCATTATAGTCATACTGAGAGGTGATGCAAGGCTCACTACCTTGACCTAGATCCTCCAGAGGCGCACAGGGCCTGTTGCATTTACTCACATAATAATGTAGTCAGATTGATGAATGTAGTTTATTATTATATTCAGCATAATTCTCATTTAACTACACCATAAAACTGCTAAATAGTTATTCCGGGTAGATATTGGTTAACTATCTGCATTGACCTTTTTTGCACTAACTGTTTTGACTCATCACATACTCTGCTAATACTGTTTATTATCTATCATGTTGCCTAGTCACTTTATCCTTACCTATACGTAAATATCTACTTCAATTACCTCAGACCCCTGCACATCAACTCGGTACTAGTATGTCATGTACAGTTGAAGTCGGAAGTTTACATGCACCTTATCCAAATACATTTAAACTCATGTTTTTCACAATTCCTGACATTTAATCATAGTAAAAATTCCCTGTCTTAGGTCAGTTAGGATCACCACTTTATTTTAAGAATGTGAAATGTCAGAATAATAGTAGAGAGAATTATTTATTTCAGCTTTTGATTCTTTCATCACAATCCCAGTGGATCAGAAGTTTACATGCACTCAATGTAACGATTGTCATCGGGAGAAGGAGAAGAGGACTAAAGTGTAGCGTGGTACGTATTCATAATTTTAATAAAGAAGAATACTGAACAAAAACAACAAACTGACAAACGAACAGTTCCTTAAGGTGCAACAAAAACACTGAACAGAAAATAACTACCCACAAAACCCATGTGGGCAAGAGCTACCTAAGATGGCTCTCAATCAGAGACATTGACAGACAGCTGTCCCTGATTGAGAACCATACCCTGCCAAAAACAAAGAAATACAAAAACATAGAAAAAAGAACATAGAACGCCCACCCAAGTCACACCCTGGCCTAACCAAAATAGAGAATAAAAAGTCTCTCAATGACCAGGGCGGGACACTCAATTAGTATTTGATAGCATTGCCTTGAAATGGTTAAACTTGGGTCAAATGTTTTGGGTAGCCTTCCACAAGCTTCCCACAATAAGTGCATTTTGGCCCATTTCTCTTGACAGAGCTGATGTAACTGAGTCAGGTTTGTAGGCCTCCTTTATTGCACACAATTTTTCAGTTCTGCCCACAAATTTTCTATAGGATTGAGGTCAGGGCTTTGTGATGGCCACTCCAATACCTTGACTTTGTTGTCCTTAAGCCATTTTGCCACAACTTTGGAAGTATGCTTGGGGTCATTGTCCATTTGGAAGACCCATTTGCAACCAAGCTTTAACTTCCAGACCGATGTCTTGAGATGTTGCTTCAATAAATCCACATAATTGTCCAGCCTCATGATGCCATCTATTTTGTGAAGTGCACCAGTCACTCCTGCAGCAAAGCACCCCCACAACATAATGCTGCCACCCCTGTGCTTCACGGTTGGGATGGTGATCTTCAGCTTGCAAGCGTCCCCCTTTTTCCTCCAAACATAACCATGGCCATTATGGCCAAACAGTTCTATTTTTGTTTCATCAGACCAGAGGACTGCAGTTCCAACCCGTAGTCTGGCTTTTTTATTGTGGTTTTGAAGCAGTGGCTTTTTCCTTGCTGAGCGGCCTTTCATGTTATATTGATGTAGGACTCGTTTTACTGTGGATATAGATACATTTGCACCAGTTTCCTCCAGCATCTTCACAAGGTCCTTTGCCGTTGTTCTGGGATTGATTTGCACTTTTCACACCAAAGTACATTCATCTCTAGGAGACAGAACGCGTCTCCATCCTGAGCAATATGATGGCCGCGTGGTCCCATGGTATTTATACTTGCGTACTTGTAACGGCTGTCGTCGGAAGGATGAGACCAAGGCGCAGCGTTCCTTGAGTTCCACATAATATTTATTGCTGAAGTGAAACTTTAGACAAAACAAAACAATAAAGAAAACAACGACCGAACAGCTTCTTTGTGCAAACTAACTGCACAGAAACGAAGAACAAGATCCCACACAGAAGGAGGGAAAAAAGTAAAACCGGAAAAAAAGGCAAATAAATTAACTTGAACCACTCTTCCTATTTTCAAGCATGGTGGAGGCTGCATCATGTTATGGGTATGCTTGTCATCGGCATAGACAAAGGTGTTTTTTAAGGAGACAAAATAAACAGAATAGAGCTTAGTTCAGGTAACATCCTAGAGCTAAACCTGGTTCAGTCTGCTTTCCAACAGACAAATTCACCTTTCAGCAGGACAATATCCAATAAAACACAACACACTGCCAAAGGTGATTCTAACATGTATTGAGTCAGGAGGTTGAATACTTACTGTATGTAATCAAGATATATTAGTGTTATGTTTCTGTATTTAAAAAACATATATTTTTACATATGGTCAAATTTTTTATCCACTTTGACATTATGGAGTATTTCGTGTCGATCAGTGACAAACAATTACAATGAAATCAATTTTAATCCCAACAACAAAATGTGGAGAAAGTCAAGAAGTGTGAATACTTTCTTAAGGCACTGTATGTGTGTGTCCATGTGTGTGTGTGTGTGTGTATTATGCCAGTAGCCATTGTGGTTGGCTGATCTTGGGCTTCTTTGAGGGTGCAGTCAAGAGTTTATCTAGAGGCTTAGTAACAACCTTTATCAGTTCACGCTGCCTGCCTCTTAGTCATACAGGTATAGAGGAGCTGTGTAGAGGACACACATTTGTTTGCATTCCAAATGGCACCCTATTTCCTATATAGTGCTCTACTTTTGGCCAGAGCCCATAGGGCTTTGGTCAAAAGTAGTGCACTATATACTGTACGTAATAGGGTGCCATGTGGGAGGCAAACATACCTTTGGTTCGGGACAGCTTTACATTTAATTATGCCTTTGGAAAGACGTTGGTGTCATGATGGGAGGTAATAACCAGGAGTATTCAGGGTGAACTTTATCAGGAGGGCAATGCTGTAGGAATGCTCAACCGGTGTCGCTCATTCAGCCGACAGAAACTTTCAACCGGTTTTCCCCATTAAGCAGCGAGTCGGAGTCTGAGGCCGAGCCTTCTCTGGTCTCTACTCATTCCGTTACGGGGTCTGAGATGCCGAAGCTTCCCACCATTATCTTTGACAAATTGAAAACCCTAGTCATTGGCGACTCCATTACCCGCAGTACTAGACTTAAAACGAATCATCCAGCGATCATACACTGTTTACCAGGGGGCAGGGCTACCGACGTTAAGGCTAATCTCAAGATGGTGCTGGCTAAAGCTAAAACTGGCGAGTGTAGAGAGTATAGAGATATTGTTATCCACGTCGGCACCAACGATGTTAGGATGAAACAGTCAGAGGTCACCAAGCGCAAATCAAATCAAATCAAATGTATTTATATAGCCCTTCGTACATCAGCTGATATCTCAAAGTGATATCAGAAACCCAGCCTAAACCCCCAAACAGCAAGCAATGCAGGTGTTGAAGCACGTTGGCGAGGAAAAACTCCAGAGAAAGGCCAAAACCTAGGAAGAAACCGAATGGAACCAGCCTATAAGGGTTGGCCAGTCCTCTTCTGGCTGTGCCAGGTGGAGATTATAACAGAACATGGCCAAGATGTTCAAATGTTCATAAATGACCAGCATGGTCAAATAATAGATCTGGGACAGGTAGCACGTCCGGTTAACAGGTCAGGATTCAATAGCCGCAGGCAGAACAGTTGTGTGAATCAGCATGTGAATCAGCTAGAAAGATGTGTTGGCATCGAGTAATTGTCTCTGGCCCCCTCCCAGTTAGCGGGAGTGATGAGCTCTACAGCAGTCTCACAAATCAATCGCTGGTTGAAAACTGTTTTCTGCCCCTCCCAAAAGATAGAATTTGTAGATAATTGGCCCTCTTTCTGGGACTCACCCACAAACAGGACCAAGCCTGGCCTGTGGAGGAGTGATGGTCTCCATCCTAGCTGGAGGGGTGCTCTCATCTTATCTACCAACATAGACAGGGCTCTAACTCCTCTAGCTCCACAATGAAGTAGGGTGCAGGCCAGGCAGCAGGCTGTTAGCCAGCCAGCCAGCTTAGTGGAGTCTGCCACTAGCAGTCAGTGTAGTCAGCTCAGCTATCCCCATTGAGACCGTGTCTGTGCCTCGACCTAGGTTGGGCAAAACTAAACATGGCGGTGTTCGCCTTAGCAATCTCACTAGGATAAACACCTCCTCCATTCCTGCCATGTGATACCTCACATCTCAAAATAGGGCTACTCAATCATCGACTCATCATCGAGTGCGTTTTGTCCAACATGTCTCTGGACCTACTCACTGTTACAGTTATACTCTTGACCTAGTTTTGTCCCATGGAATAAATGATGTGGTTCTTAATGTTTTTCCTCATAATCCTGGACTATCGGACCACAATTTTAGGACAATGGATCGGATCCCAGCCGGCGACCCAAAACAACGACGGCATAAATGAGCAAACAAAGCGGTCTTCTGGTAAGGCTTCTGGAGACAGGCACATCGCACACCACTCCCTAGCATACTACTCGCCAATGTCCAGTCTCTTGACAACAAGGTTGATGAAATCCGAGCAAGGGTAGCATTCCAGAGACATCAGAGACTAACGTTCTTTGCTTCACGGAAACATGGCTCACTCGAGAGACGCTATCGCAGTCGGTGAGCCAGCTGGTTTCTTCACGACAGAAACAAGCATCTTTCTGGTAAGAAGAGGGGCGGGGGGGGATGCCTTATGATTAACGAGACGTAGTGTGATCATAACAACATACAGGAACTCAAGTCCTTCTGTTCACCTGACGTAGAATTCCTCACAATCAAATGTCGACCGCATTATCTACCAAGGGAATTCTCTTCGATTATAATCACAGCCATATATATTCCACCCCAAGCAGACATATCGATGGCCCTGAAGAAACTTTATTTGACTCTATGTAAACTGGAAACCACATATCCTGAGGCTGCATTCATTGTAGCTGGGGATTTTAACAAGGCTAATCTGAAAACAAGACTCCCTAAATTCTATCAGCATATCGATTGCGCAACCAGTGCTGGTAAAACCCTGGATCATTGTTATTCTAACTTCGGCGACACATATAAGGCCTTCCCCCGCCCTCCTTTCGGAAAAGCTGACCACGACTCCATTTAGTTGCTTCCAGCCTACAGACAGAGACTAAAACAAGAAGCTCACGCCCTCAGGTCTGTTCAGCACTGGTCCGACCAATCTGATTCCACACTTCAAGACTGCTTCGATCACGTGGATTGGGATATGTTCCGCTTTGACGATTACGCTGATTCGGTGAGTGAGTTCATTAGAAAGTGCATCGGCGATGTTATACCCACAGCAACGATTAAAACATCCCCAAACCAGAAACCATTGATTGATGGCAGCATAAGCGCGAAACTGAAGGCGCAAACCACTGCTTTTAACCAGGGCAAGGTGACCGGAAACATGACCGAAACATGTTAGCTATTATAGCAAACAGTGTAGCTATTCCCTCCGCAAGACAACCAAACAAGCTAAGCGTCAGCATAGAGACAAAGTAGAGTCGCAATTCAACGGCTCAGACACAAAAGGTATGTGGCAGGGTCTACAGTCAATCACAGATTACAAAAAGAAAACCAGCCCCGTCGCGGACCAGGATGTCTTACTCCCAGACAGACAAAATAACTTTTTTGCTCGCTTTGAGGAGAATACAGTGCCACTGACACGGCCCGCTACCAAAACCTGCAGACTCTCCTTCACTGCAGCCGATGTGAGTAAAACATTTAAACGTGTTAACCCTCGCAAGGCTGCAGGCCCAGGCGGCATCCCCAGCCGCGTCCTCAGAGCATGCGCAGACCAGCTGGCTGGTGTGTTTACGGACATATTCAATCAATCCTTATCCCAGTCTGCATTTCCCACATGCTTCAAGAGGGCCACCATTGTCCCTGTTCCCAAGAAAGCTAAGGTAACTGATCTAAATGACTACCGCCCTGTAGCACTCACTTCCGTCACTATGAAGTGCTTTGAGAGACTAGTCAAGGACCATATCACTTCCACCCTACCTGACACCCTAGACCCACTCCAATTTGCTTACCGCCCCAATAGGTCCACAGACGAAGGAATCGCAACCACACTGCACACTGCCCTAACCCATCTGGACAAGAGGAATACCTATGTGAGAATGCTGTTCATTGACTACAGCTCAGCATTTAACACCATAGTACCCTCCAAACTCGTCATCAAGCTCGAGACCCTGGGTCGACTGGACTTCCTGATGGGCCTCCCCCAGGTGGTGAGGGTAGGTAACAACATCTCCAACCCGCTGATCCTCAACACTGGGGCCCCACATGGGTGCGTTCTGAGCCCTCTCCTGTACTCCCTGTTCACCCACGACTGTGTGGCCATACACGCCTCCAACTCAATCATCAAGTTTGTGGACGACACTACAGATGTAGGCTTGATTACCAACAACGACGAGACGGCCTAGAGGGAGGAGGTGAGGGCCCTCGGAGTGGAAAATAACCTCACACTCAACAGAACAAAGGAGAGGATTGTGGACTTCAGGAAACAGCAGAGGGAGCATCCCCCTATCCACATCGACGGGACAGTAGTGGAGAGGGTAGTAAGTTTTAAGTTCCTCGGCATACACATCCTGGACGAACTGAATTGGTCCACCCACACAGACATGTACAATCGAGAGCATCCTGTCGGGCTGTATCACCGCCTGGTACGGCAATTGCACTGCCCACAACCGTAAGGCTATCCAGAGGGTAGTGAGGTCTGCACAACGCATCACCAGGGGCAAAATACCTGCCCTCCAGGACACCTACACCACCCGAGGTCACAGGAAGGCCATAAAGCCTACGTTTGCAATCGCAACAAATAATCTGCTCAGACCCCAACCAAGGAGCATCAAATGTCGTGCTATAAATTCTCAGACAACACAAAGATTCCTGGATGCCCTTCCAGACTCCCTCTACCTACCCAAGGATGTCAGAGGACAAAAATCAGTTAACCACCTAACTGAGGAACTCAATTTAACCTCGCGCAATACCCTAGATGCAGTTGCACCCCTAAAAACAAAAAACATTTGTCAGAAGAAACTAGCTCACTGGTATACAGAAAATACCCGAGCTCTGAAGCAAGCTTCCAGAAAATTGGAACGGAAATGGCACCACACCAAACTGGAAGTCTTCTGACTAGCTTGGAAAGACAGTACCGTGCAGTATCGAAGAGCCCTCACTGCTGCACGATCATCCTATTTTTCCAACTTAATTTAGGAAAATAAGAACAATCCTACATTTCTTTTGGATATTGCCGCAAAGCTAACTAAAAAGCAGCATTCCCCAAGTGAGGATGGCTTTCACTTCAGCAGTAATAAATTCATGAACTTTTTTGAGGAAAAGATCATGATTATTAGAAAGCAAATTATGGACTCCTCTTTAAATCTGCTTATTCCTCCAAAGCTCAGTTGTCCTGAGTCTGCACAACTCTGCCAGGACCTAGGATCAAGGGAGACACTCAAGTGTTTTAGTACTATATCTCTTGACTGCTGATGTACTAAATGTTGCCTGCTGATGCTAACGCTAAATGCTACGCTAGCTATCAATACTGTTACACAAATGCTTGTTTTGCTATGGTTGAGAAGCATATTTTGAAAATCTGAGATGACAGTGTTGTTAACAAAAGGCTACGCTTGAGAGCTAGCATATTAATTTCATTTCATTTGCGATTTTCATGAATATTTAACGTTGTGTTATGCTAATGAGCTGCGGGGATAATTACACTCCTGGATACAGGTTTTTTTCGTAGCTAAACGTGATGAACAAAACAGAGCGATTTGTCCTAAACAAATAATCTTTTTGGAAAAACGGAACATTTGCTATCTAACTGAGAGTCTCCTCATTGAAAACATCTGAAGTTCTTCAAAGGTAAATGATTTTATTTGAATGATTTTCTGGTTTTTGTGAAAATGTTGCCTGCTGATGCTAACGCTAAATGCTACGCTAGCTATCAATACTGTTACACAAATGCTTGTTTTGCTATGGTTGAGAAGCATATTTTGAAAATCTGAGATGACAGTGTTGTTAACAAAAGGCTAAGCTTGAGAGCTAGCATATTAATTTCATTTCATTTGCGATTTTCATATAGTTAACGTTGCGTTATGGTAATGAGCTTGAGGCTGTATTCACGATCCCGGATCCGGGATGGCTCGACGCAAGAAGTTAAGGCAAGGGCTGATTTCAAGGTTTTACTGCTAACCTACAAAGCATTACATGGGCTTACCTGACCGCTCTATTGTTAATAACTTGTTTGTAATAAGAGATGTTTTAGACATTTGTAAACTGTCTGATGTGAATGTGGGTTTACTTTCTTTGGATCAGGAGAAGGCTTTTTACCATGTGGACCATCAGTACTTGTTTAAAACAAGGAAAGCCTTTGGGTTTGTGGATGTTTTTTTGTCTTGGATGATGATCTTGGATGATACCCCCAGGTGGTGAGGTGGGAATGCCAGAATAACAACCTATCCCTCAGCTTAGCCAAGACTAAGGAGATGATTGTGGACTACAGGAAAAGGAGGACCAAGCACTCCCCCATTCTCATCGACGGGGCTGTAGTGGAGCAGGTTGAGAGCTTCAAGTTCAACAAACTAGAATGGTCCAAACACACCAAGACAGTCGTGAAGAGGGCACGACAAAGCCTATTCCCCCTCAGGAAACTAAAAAGATTTGGCGTGGGTCCTGAGTTCCTCAAAAGGTTCTACAGCTGCAACACCGAGAGCATCCAGGCAGTTGCATCACTGCCTGGTACGGCAATTGCACAGCCTCTGACCGCAAGGCACCACAGAGGGTAGTGCGTACGGCCCAGTACATCACTGGGGCTAAGCTGCCTGCCATCCAGGACCTCTACACCAGGCGGTGTCAGAGGAAGGCCCTAAACATTTTCAAAGACCCCCGCCACCCCAGTCATAGACTGTTCTCACTACTACTGCATGGCAAGCGGTACCGGAGTGCCAAGTCTAGGACAAAAAGGCTTCTCAACAGTTTTTACCCCAAGCCATAAGGCTCCTAAACAGGTAATCAAATGGCTACATGGACTATTTGCATTGTGTGCCTCCCCTAACCCCGCTCCCCCAAACCCTCTTTTTATTCTGCTGCTACTCTCTGTTTATCATATATGCATAGTCACTTTAATTATACATTCATGTACATACTACCTCAATTGGGCCGACCAACCAGTGCTCCAGCACATTGGCTAACTGGGCTATCTGCATTGTGTCCCGCCACCCGCCACCCACCACCCGCCAATCCCTCTTTTACCTTACTGCTACTCTCTGTTCATCATATATGCATAGTCACTTTAACCATATCTACATGTACATACTACCTCAATCAGACTGACTAACCAGTGTTTGTATGTAGCCTCGCTACTTTTATAGCCTCGCTACTGTATATAGCCTGTCTTTTTACTGTTGCTTTATTTCTTTACTTACCAATTGTTCACCTAACTTCTTTTTTCACTATTGGTTAGAGCCTGTAAGTAAGCATTTCACTGTTCACCTGTTTGTATTCAGCGCATGTGATAAATAAACTTTGATTTGATTTGATCCGCCCCTTTTTTTTTTGTTGCCTAAAACCCAAATCTAACTGCCTGTAGCTCAGGCCCTGGAGCAAGGATATGCATTTTCATGGAACCATTTGAAATGAAGCACTTAGAAGTTTGTGGAAATGTGAAAGGAATGTAGGATAATATAACACCATAGATCTGGTAAAAGATAATACAAATAAAAAAACAACTGTTCTTTTGAATTTTTTGTACCATCATCTTTGAAATGCAAGAGAAAGGCCATAATGTATTATTCCAGCCCAGATGCAATTACAATTTTGGCCACCAGATGTCAGCAGTGTATGTGCAACGTTTTAGACTGATCCAATGAACCATTGCATTTCTGTTCAAAATGTTGTATCAAGACTGCCCAAATGTGCTTAATTTGCTTAATTTGTTTATGAATAACTTTTTATGTTCAAAATTGTGCACTCTCCTCAAACAATAGCATGGTATTATTTCACTGTAATAGCTACTGTAAATTGGACAGTGCAGTTAGATTAACAAGAATTGAAGCTTTCTGACAATATCAGATATGTCTATGTCCTGGGATATGTTCTTGTTACTTCTTGTTAATTGCTAATCGCATTAGCCTACGTTAGTTCAACCGTCCCCGTAGACGGGACACCGATCCCAAAGAAGTTTTAAGAGCGAGGCTTACTGCTTTTTCTGTACCAGGGGTAATGAAGGGTCCCACGATAGCACTGTCTGCGTATGCAGATGACGTGACAGTTTTTATTACAGGAGATGAGGATGTTAAGGTTCTCTCAAACGCTTTAAAGTTGTATGATGGGGCCTCCTCAGCTAGAGTCAATTGGAAAAAGAGCAAATCGCTGTGGGCAGGTCAGCTTCAGATGGGGTCCGCTCCACAGTTAACAGGGGGGATTCAGTGGGGCAGAGATGGGATAAAGAGTTTGGGGGGGGGGTTTCTAGTCTCCGATGTCTTTATAGGGGAAGGGTGCTGGTAGCCAATAATCTAGCTACCTCTACCCTGTGGCACACAGTAATGATTTCACAGCCACCTGGGGGTCAGATACAAGAGCTTTAGAGGACCCTTGTCAATTTCTTCTGCTCTGGACAACATTGGATTAAATCTACCTTCCACTGCATGAGGGTGGGCAAGGCCTGGTGGACATTTCTTCCAGGATCATGGCTTCAAGCTGCCCAGAGACTGTTGTACAGTGACGGTTCTAGCTGGGTTGACACAGCCTATACATTGGTGAGGAGAGCGAGCTGTTTGGGCTTAGACAAGCATATTTTCCTCTTAAAGCTAGAGGGGGTGATTTGTCTGACCTGACCTTATTTTATGAGTCTGTTATGCATGTTTGGAGAGTTTTTGTCATGTCCCGTAAGGCCGGCACGCTACCAGGGATGTGGCTTTTTGAATAACCTTTTTTTTTACAACACTGCCATCCAGTCCCGTGCTGTGTTTTCATGCCTGTTAGGTGTGGGGTGTACCAAGTTGGGTCATCTGATGCGGAGCAGAAGCAGATCGTTGGAGGAGCTGGGAGAAAAAGCCTACTGAGGAAGGTCGTAGCTGACGTCTGCAATTCCTTTCCAGTACTTCATCTGCAGTACGTGACAAACGCTTCCAGTTCTGATAGGTGGACGGAGGGGCTATGTGTTCCCTGGGCTGAATGTTAGTGCTGCGGCAGGGGGCATACAAGGCGGACGTGGGGATGCTGCTTTCCTTCGATACCCCGGAGCTATTAGAATTCAAGTCAGTAGGAAAGAAGGCAATGTATGAAATCTGTGTAAAAGTGTCCCGTGCTTCTTCCCTGGAAGGGGTCAAATCGACGAGGTGGGCGGATGTGTTTGGTCCAGGTGCCTCCCCAAGAGGCTGTTGGTGGTCTTTATATAAACTGCCTATTGAAAAGATGACAGCTGACCTCCAATGGAGGATAATACATGGAGCCATAGCCACCAATATGCATCTAGTACACTTGGATCCTACTGTTGAGGAAGGGTGTCCATTCTGTGCTGAGTCTAAAACTCTGGCACATTTGTTCTTACAGTGTCCCAGGTTGGTCGGAATGATTGACCTGATCACTACTTGGTTCTCAGCTCTGGGAGAGGTTTTCCCTTCACAACAGTTTATATTTGGGCTAAAGTACAGGTTTAGTCGAAGGGGTGTAGTTCTCTTGCTTAACTTCGTGTCAGGGGCAGCAAAATTAGCAATATAAGATACAAAAGAACAGTATTTGGGGACAGGGGTCTGTGGATGTGGTGAGAATGATGGAGGGGATGTTGGCAGCGAGACAGAAGGGTGAGTTTGCCTATTACAAAATGGCTAACAACATTGATCTGTTTATGAGTGTATGGGGTATTCAGAGGCTGTTGTGTTTAGTTACTGTGGAGGAAGATTTGTTGTTTTGAATTGATGTGTAACCATGGTTTTGTTCGAGTGTTGATTGTGTTATGGGTTCCCAGACCCAATAAAGGTTATTTAAATCTCTCTCTCTCTCTCTCTCTCTCTCTCTCTCTCTCTCTCTCTCTCTCTCTCTCTCTCTCTCTCTCTCTCTCATAGCAGCTGGCTGTAAGTGAAAAAGACCCAAACAGTGAGTTAGACTATAAACAAATTGCGTAGACTAAATCTAGCAAATCCAAAAGCAGACAGTGTTAATCAGTACACCTAGTTAAGTGACACACAACAACACTGTATGGATGACTAAACAGACTAAATATGATTAAAAAGTAGAGGAATTCACCATAAAATGCAGCCGATGAATCCACACACACATACCCAGGGACATAAGCACACACACACACACACACAAACACAAACACACTGCACTCGCTGTGTTAACCTTAACCCTGTAATAACAGCTTAAAGTGGAACTCAACTAAACTGTCGTGGAATGTGTTTCAAATGCTTTGAAATCTTTCAAATGGGTCACAATAAATCTAATTTGAGTTTTTGAGTGAGCTATGGAAGCATATTCATTTATTTAATGTCTGAGCATTGTTAATTGTTTTATAAAAGCCAATCCGTTTTCTCCAGCACCCCCACATCATTTTGTGGGGGTGCTTTGCTGCAGGAGTGACTGGTGCACTTCACAAAATAGATGGCATCGTGAGGATGTAAAATTGTGTGGATTTATTGAAGCAACATCTCAAGACATCGGTCAGGAAGTTAAAGCTTGGTTCCAAAGTTGTGGCAAAATGGCTTAAGGACAACAAAGTCAAGGTTTTGGAGTGGCCATCACAAAGCCCTGACCTCAATTCCATATAAACA
The DNA here is from genome assembly GCF_002021735.2 of Oncorhynchus kisutch. NCBI lineage: Eukaryota > Metazoa > Chordata > Actinopteri > Salmoniformes > Salmonidae > Oncorhynchus > Oncorhynchus kisutch. Next base: position 18,192,171 of record NC_034192.2, read on the forward strand.
TTGTGGGCAGATCTGAAAAAGCGTGTGCAAACAAGGAGGCCTACAAACCTGACTCAGTTACACCAGCTCTGTCAGGAGAAATGGGCCAAATTTCACCCAACTTATTGTGGGAAGCTTGTGGAAGGCTAAAAAAAAGTTTGACTAAAGTTAAACAATTTCAAGGCAATTCTACCAAATTCTAATTGAGTGTATATAGACTTCTGACCCACTGCGAATGTGATGAAAGAAATAAAAGCTGAAAGAAATCATTCTCTCTACTATTATTCTGACATTTCACATTCTTAAAATAAAGTGGTGATCCCAACTGACCTAAAACAGGGTATTTTTTACTAGGATTAAATGTCAAGAATTGTGAAAGAAATGAGTTTAAATGTATTTGGCTAAGGTGTATGCAAACTTCCGAATTCAACTGTATATCAACTAATGTATATAGCACATTCATTTTAATTTCTATAGCTTTGTTTTTAACTACAGTTTTGTTTATATTTGAGTGGATAAATATGTTTTGCAAAGCAGTCCCAGTTTTAAGGAGACTTTCCCTCATCAGTGAGGACAATAGGCACACCAGTGAGCAATAATATATCATATATAGAGAGTTTGGGACTATAAGGTTCCATCTGCAAAAAGAGGATTCTGAGATAATTGACTTTAAAGTTCCGAACCCTCATTGGTTTGAATGGTGTCAGCAATTTCTATCTTTTGAAATGAAGGCCTAGCTGGTATTTAGAGTACTATATAGGTTGAGAACATTGAACAGAACAATATTTTGACAATAATCCACAGACACTTTTACGTATGTGTGGCCCCAGGAATCAAAACCACAATCCTGCTGTTGCAAGCGTTATGCTCTACCAACTAAGCCATACAGTTGCAAGCCCACCCCCCCTCCCACGCATCCCATTGTCTTGTGTCTGAGTAGTTAAGACACAAAAACTTGGCCTCGATGTCCCCCTTGCTCCCGACGCAACTCATCTCTTCTTCTGATTGGCTGTTGGAGAGAGAAGTGGAAAGTGACCACATTACTTCCTGCCATGTCAGCACCGGGCATGTCCAATGTAGCATGTGTGTGTTAGAACTCACATAGCAGTAGCTCTCCACACACACACACACACACACACACACACACACACACACACACACACACACACACACACACACACACACACACACACACACACACACACACACACACACACACACACACACACACACACACACACACACACAGGAGCCAAGGGAGCAATAAGGCACAATTGAAGGAAAAGCTTGACTATTTATAGCACTGTAGAATATTTAAATGGTTATTGTGTTTATTTTTTACTATTCTATTATTAGTTGAGTGGATTTAGAAATTCTAGCGCTTTTTTTGGTTGATTGTTGTGGGTAGAGCTATTTATGAACAAGACTAACAATTACACAAGGCCTTGTGATTAAGATCACTTTATTGGTGAATTGCACACAAGGTTCAACAGAATCGTTCATTTTACCCCAACCCCTCCGAAGTACACATTTAGAGGTTTTTTGAGAGGTGCTGTGGGCTGCCACACTGGAACCGTTGTTGAAGTGCCTTGCTCAAAGGCACAACAGGAGGCAGTGGCATCTAGGATTTGATGCCAGCAATCCTCTCTCACCTCTCTAACCGCTAGACTACCTGCCACCTTTTTGAGAGAGATAAGTGGGCTGTAGGCACTTTGCTTCTCTCTTTCTACATGAGACCTACTGTTTATTTTTACATTAGCCATACTTTTTTTATTTGCTCTCCATTATATAATGTTTAGTTATTGTATTTCAGGGAAGGTATGTTGTTTTGTCTGTCTGTCTTCCCCTCTTTATCTTCCTGACCGTCTCAGTCCCTGTTTTTCTGTCGCTTTCTCTCTCTGTGTCTCCCTCTGTTTCTCTCTCTGTCTCTCTCTCTTTCTTAGATTGTCAACATTATTGTTCCACAGTGATTACATAGACCTTTATTATCTTTTTTCAGATCCCTATATTTTCTGCCCAAAATAGACGACCACACAGTCCAAATGGTGTATTTATGTGCAAATTGTCACTCTTCATGAGCGGAGAAGTGCTTATTATGGATCTACAATGCTCATTTGAAATGATTGTATATCGCAAATCCAATGTGAATCACTGTCCCCTTGTCTCCGGGTCCATGCAATACGGGTTCCTTTGGACATCCCTACCTCATTGAAGTTCAATTGTAAAATGGTTAAGGTAAGGGTTAAGGTTGGGGTTAAGGTTAGTTAAGGTGTATGGTTATATTTAAGGTTTGGGTTTGGGTGAGGGTAGGGGTTAACTTTAGGTTTAGGGTTTTAGGTAGGGACGTCCCAAAGATTCCAGATAGCAATAACCCTTGTCTCCTTCTCTGGGCTCTATTTTAACAAACCTAACACAATGGTACATCTTAGCTCTGGTAGTAGGGCTATAGATCCGGGAGTGTGTGCGAAATATTTTTGTAATTTCCACTGCGGGAAGGGTGTTGCGAATGGGCTGGCTGCCCATCATTATGCACACCTGTCACCTTTGTTACGCGCATCAGGGCTTCATTGGAATAACCTATACTCCTTCACGTTTTGATTGCCTTCCCTATACCTGTCTGTTCCTCTGTTTCATCCCCGTGTCAGCATTGATGTCATTCTGTTTTTCATGTCCAGACGCTGTAACAGACATGTCTCATGTCTGTTTATTAGTTAAATGTTCACTCCCTGTACTTGCTTCTCGTCTCCAATCCTTACATCATATGTGTGAGGAGGGCTTGTCAAGTCACTGGCCAATCAGCACGTGTCATGGCTTAATACTGCATTCCATTTTCTGAAGTTCTGTAGGTTATTGACTGTCTTTGCATTGTCATCAACTTCAGCGAGAATGCTGTTCATTGACTACAGCTCAGTGTTCAACATTATAGTGCCCACAAAGCTCATCACTAAGCTAAGGACCCTGGGACTAAACACCTCCCTCTGCAACTGGATCCTGGACTTCCTGACAGGCCGCCCCCAGGTGGTAAGGGTAGGTAACAACACAAAGAAGCTGATCGTTAGACAACAGAAAAAGGAGGGCCGAACACGCCCCCATTCACATCAACAGGGCTGTAGTGGAGCGGGTCGAGAGTTTCAAGTTTCTTGGCGTCCAACAAACCACCACGGTCCAAACACACCAAAACAGTTGTGAAGAGGGCATAACATCACCTTTCCCCCTCAGGAGACTGAAAAGATGTGTCATGGGTCCTCAGCTGCCCCATCGATAGCATTGTGACCGGTTGCGTCACCGCCTGGTATGGCAACTGCTCGGCATCTGACTGTGAGGCGCTAGAGAGGGTAGTGCGTACTGCCCAGTACATCACTGGGGCCAAGCTTCCTGCCATCCAGGACCTAAATTCTAGGCAGTCAGAGGAAGGCCCAAAAAATGGTATAATACTCCAGTCATCCAAGTCATAGACAGTTCTCTCTGCTACCTTACAGCAAGCGGTACCGGGACGCCAAGTCTACTTTCAAAAGGCTCCTTAACAGCTTCTACCGCCAAGCCATAAGACTGCTGAACAATTCATCAACTGGCCACCCGGACTATTTACAATGACACCCCTCCTTTGTTTTTACACTGCTGCTACTCGCTGTTTACTATCTATGCATAGTCACTTTATCCCTACCTACATGTACAAATGACCTTGACCAACCTGTACCCCACACATTGACTCGGTAGCGGTACCCGCTTCATATAGCCTCGTTATTGTTATGTTATTGTGTTACTTAATTTTTTTATTATTTATTTTTATTATTTATTCAATGTTTTCTTAACTCTATTTCCTGAATGGCATTGTTGGTTAAGGGCTTGTAAGTAAGCATTTCATTGTAAGGAGCCTGCCGAGCCAACCTGTTGTATTCGGTGCATGTGACAAATGACATTTGATTTATTTGATTTGATTTGAATCCGGAATCACAGAATATTCTCTTCCTAGTCCATTTTGGATTGATATCATTTATGAAATAGCTTAGGCTACAGTAATGGGTAATAACAAGAGTAAAGAAAAAACATCCAGTGTTTGCTCAATATGTTTGGAGTGTTGACAGTCAACATTGTTGTAATTGGCTTCAACGAGTATAGGCCTTTACGCATCGCACTTCTCTTCAAATAAAAAAAATACTAGGTTCCTGCCAATTGTATTGTGTGTGTGAGGTTCTCAATAAGCATATAGTCTAGGCCTACTGTTGATTTGGCCTATGTGAATAGTTCCAACAGTGAAGCAATATCTAACAAGTAATATCTAACAATTTCACAACAAATACCTAGTACACACAAATCTAAGTAAAGGAATGGAATTAAGAATATATAAATAGATGGATGAGCAATGTCAGAGTGGCATAGACTAAGATACAGTAGATAGTATACAATACAGTATATACATATGAGATGAGTAATGCAAGATATGTAATCATTATGAAAGTGACTAGCGATCCATTTGTTAGATTTCAAGTCTGTATGTAGGCAGCAGCCTCTCTGTGTTAGTGATGGCTATTTAACAGTCTGATGGCCTTGAGAAATAAGCTGTTTTTTCAGTCTCTCGGTCCCTGCTTTGATGCACCTGTACTGAGCTCACCTTCTAGATGATAGCGGAGTGAACAGGCAGTGGCTCGGGTGGTTGTTGTCCTTGCTGTTGAACCAGATTTTATTATAGTAGGGTAAGAATAGCCTATAAAGGCTTGTTTTTTTATAAAACGAAACAGAAAGCAAGCAATTGTTACAGGAAGGAAACAATTTCATAAACACCATTGTCACTGGATCATCTCATGTCTCATTCCAAGATGGGCATATATTCCACATGGAGAGGTTTTTACTCACATCCAAAATAATAACAGGAGCTGGCTAAAATAATGTACAATAGCCTACATATATAAAAAGGGCATGCTCCCAAACGTGATCTTTTATTAAATCTTTGGTGATTAAAATATATTTCAAAGCAATCTCACGAGCCAAACCCTTTATGATAGTCTCGACTACTTGATGATAGTCTTGACTACAAAAACTACCTTCGCTGAGAGGAGATGAGGCTATGTTTGGTTTTTAATCAAATGACACAAAATTGTAAAAAGCATTTGGTTTGTATGTTTTTAAGTACTAGGTTTATGGGCTCAAAAAGCACATATTTCTTGTTCCATGTGGCACTGTGCTTCATGACTCGATACGCTGCACTTCCGCTGTCAAAATACATGCTATCACCAACCACCCTCTTAGGGCGGAGTGTCTCGGGCTCTGCACACTCTTAGATTGCATCCTACCTGGCAGGTCGCTTTTCCCAGGTGACGTGGAGATGATCTGTGTTTACACCACGTACTCTCATGACTGGCATCCCCCAAGGGCTCGATGCTAGGCCTTCACTTGACTCCGTCATATCCTCACAGGGTCTCTGCTATCATTGCTATGCGGATGACACTCAGCAACTTTTCTCCTTCCACCCTTTTGACACCCAGGTGGTGACACGCATCACTGAGTGCCTGGCAGATATCTCAGTTTGGATGTTGGCCCACCAACTCAAGCTCAACCTTGACAGGATGGAGCGTCTCTTCCTCCCGGGGAAGGCCTGCCCACTCAAAGACCTCTCCATCACAGTTGACAACTCCACAGTGTCCCCCTCCTAGAGTGCAAAGAACCTTGGCATGACCCTTGTTTTCTGAAAACATCAAAACAGTGACTCGCTCCTGCAGGTTCATGCTCTGCAACATCGGAAGAGTATGACACTACCTCACACAGGAAGCGGCACAGGTCTTAATCCAGGCACTTGTCATCTCCATTCTGAACTACTGCAACTCGCTGTTGGCTGGGTTCCCCACTTGTGTCATCAAACCCCTGCAACTTATATATATAGAACACTGCTGCCTGCCTGGTGTTCAATCTTTCCAAGTTCTCCCATGTCACGCCGCTCCTCTGCACACTCCACTGGCTTCCAGTCGAACCTCGCATCTACTGTACTACAAGACCAGATGAACTGCCCCTCCCTACCATCAGGCTATGCTCAAACCTAGCACTCCGTCCTACCACCTCTGGTCTCATGGCCCTCCCACTTAGCTCCCACTCAGTCTAGTCCAAGCTCCTCTCTGTTCTGGCACTCCAATGGTGGAACCAGCTTCCCCCTGAAGCTAGGACAGCAGAGTCCCTGCCCATCTTCCAAAAACATCTGAAATCCTACATCTTCAAGGAGTATTTTAAATAATCCCACATAATCCCCCCCCCACCCCCCCTAACTGTGAGTCACTCTGGAGAAGAGCGTCTGCTAAATGACAAATGCAAAATGTTTAATGTTACCGCTAAGACCAGCTTTTGATTGGTCTTAAATATCCACACCAGCACTGCCTAAAATTGGTACCTTGGCACACGTTTTTAGGACACACTTCAGATATTGTCACCCCTCCCACCTGAGCGCAAGGTAAAAGAGTGCTGGCTTTAACAGGTTGAAATTGCAAGCGAGCGTGCATTTGACAATTGCGCTGGCTTAATGTCAGATGAAAACAGAGCCCTCTCTCTCTTTCTCTCTCTCTACTCTGAAAACTTACTACATTCTTAAAGAAAATCATTTACTTTTTACTCCATACATTTTCCCTGACACGCAACAGTTCTCGTTACATTTTGAATGCTTAGCAGGAAAGGGAAATGGTCCAATTCACATACTTACTGTATCAACACCGCTTTTTATCTCTACTGCCTCTCATCTAAACACAAACTGGTCTGGTTTGCTTAATATAAGGAATTTGAAATTATTTATTTCTAACCATTTCGTACCTTTCAGCTCATGCTGTCGGTCACGCTGGTCTAATGTAAATGTTGTTAGGAGTCCTTTACAAGCACTCACCTTGGAAGGCGGTTCCATCCCGTTGCCACAATGTCTGTGCTCACGTGGGCGTGGTTACTGACATGGTAAAACTTTAATATAAAAAAACAATTCTCATTTAGATGGCCAAGATCACATCTAATCTTCTCACAAATCGTTTCATATTTAATCATATAACATCCACAGCATTTGGATGTAAATCTGACAACTGGGAAATATACACCTTCAGAGATACAGTTATGTTGTTATACCATCCTTAATGAGACCCAAAAACAAAAACTGTTCTGACATTATTATTCTTTAAGTACCCATGGACCCTTCCAACAGTTTGGATTACATAAATATTGTTTCATTATCCAACCTTGGATGTCACAGTACTACAAAATCTCTCTCTGTTGTTACAAAGAGATTTTTATCTTCATTTATGAAGAGTGGGAGAGAGAGCGTTCCTGCAGGTATTTATGACCGTCATAAAACAGCCAACTTCACCCCTATCCAACTCTGCAGGAGAGAGAGAGAGAGCGCTGTATAGAGGGACCACAGTAACCTGATCCTTCAGATCTTCACAGGAGAGTCATGACAGTATCTTTACTTTTACTTAAGTATGATAATTGAGTACATTTCCCACCACTGATCTCTAGGAATTTAACTCCCCGTTTGGTTTACATTCCTTTCCAGTGAGCCACATACACTGAGTGTACAAAACACCTTCCTAATATTAAGTTCCACCCACTTTTGCCCTCAGTACAGCCTCAATTTGCTGGTGCAAGCATTCCACAGGGATGCTTGCACATGCTGACCCCAATGCTTCCCACAGTTGTTTCAAGTTGGCTGGATTTCTTTTGGGTGGTACACACGGGAAACAATTCTTTATACGCACGCCAAACTGTTGAGCGTGAAAAACCCAGCACTATTGCGCTTCTTGACACACTCAAATTGGTATGCCTGGAACCTACTACTATATCCCGTTCAAAGGCGCTTAAATTGTTTGTCTTGCCCATTCACTCTTTGAATGGCACACACAATCCATATCTCAATTGTCGATTGGCCACTCGAGAAAAAGCTGTTAAAAACTGTAACTAGTGCCTGCAACTAGGTTCAGGTTATCAGTCAACCTACCAGGGTAGTTACAAACAGCACATGAATGAAATCATCAACATGTATGGATCACATCTTTACTAATGCTAAAGAAATTTGCTTTAAAACAGTATACAAATTCATCGGATGTAGTGATCACAATATAGCAGCCATATCTAGAAAAGGCTGGGCCTAATATAGTGTAGAATAGGTTATACAATACGTTTTGTAGTGATTCCTATGTTGTTAATGTTATATATATATATATATTTCACCTTTATTTAACCAGGTAGGCCAGTTGAGAACAAGTTCTCATTTACAACTGCGACCTGATAAAGATAAAGCAGAGCAGTGCGACAAAAACAACAACACAGGGTTACACATTGGATAAACAAACGTACAGTCAATAACACAATAGAAAAATATATATACAGTGCCTGAAAATGTAGTAAGATTAGGGAGGTAAGGCAATAAATAGGCCATCAAGGCGAAATAATGACAATTTAACATTAACACTAAAGTGATAGATGTGCAGATGATGATGTGCAAGTAGAGATACCGGGGTGTAAAAACTTAAAAAATAAATAAATAACAATATGGGGATGAGGTAGTGGGTGTGCTATTTACAGATGGGCTGTGTACAGGTACAGTGACTGGTAAGCTGTTCTGACAGCTGATTCTTAAAGTTAGAAAGGGAGATATAAGTCTCCATGTTCAGTGATTTTTGCAATTTGTTCCAGTCATTGGCAGCGGAGAACTGGAAGGAAAGGCGGCCAAAGGAGGTGTTGGCTTTGGGGATAACCAGTGAAATATTCCTGCTGGAGCGTCTGCTATGGGTGGGTGTTGCTATGGTGACCAGTGAGCTGAGATAAGGTGAGGCTTTACCTAGCAAAGACTTGACCTGGAGCTAGTGGGTTTGGCAACTAATACTTAGCGAGGGCCAGCCAACAAGAGCATACAGGTTGCAGTGGTGGGTAGTATATGGGGCTTGGTGACAAAAGGATGGCACTGTGATAGACTACATCCAAGCCGATACAGTATTTAGTTTTAGATTGGAGATGCTTAATGTGAGTCTGGAAGGAGAGTTTACAGTCTAACCAGACACCTAGGTATTCTTTCGTTGTCCACATATTCTAAGTCAGAACAGAGTAGTGATGCTAGTCGGGCGGGTGGGTGCGGGCAGAGATCGGTTGAAGAGCATGCATTTAGTTTTACTAGCATTTAAAAGCAGTTGGAGGCCAAGGTAGGAGTGTTGTATGGCAGTGAAGGTTGTTTGGAAGTTTGTTAACACAATCTCCAAAGAAGATGTATACAGAATGGTGTTGTCTGCGTAGAGGTGGATCAGAGAGTCACCAGCAGCAAGAGCGACATCATTGATATATACAGAGAAAAGAGTCAGTCCGAGAGTCAGGCCAGGTCGATGAAGACGGCTGCACATTATTGTCTTTTATCGATGGCAGTTATGATATTCTTTTAGGGCCTTGAGCGTGACTGAGGTGCATCCATGACCAGCTCGGAAACCAGATTGCACGGAGAAGGTACGGTGGGATTCGAAATTGTTGGTGATCTTTTTGTTAACTTGGCTTTCGAAGACTTTAGAAAGGCAAGGCAGGATGGATATAGGTCTATATATAGGTATAGAGTGTCTCCCCCTTTGAAGAGGGGGATGACTGTGGCAGCTTTCCAATCTTTGGGGATCTCAACGATACAAAAGAGAGGTTGAACAGGCTAGTAATAGGGGTTACAACAACTTCGGCAGATCATTTTAGAAAGAGAGGGTTCAGATTGTCTAGCCCAGCTGATGTGTAGGGATCCAGATTTTGCAGCTCTCTCAGAACATCAACTGTCTGGATTTGTTTGAAGGAGAAGCGGGTTGGCCTTGGGCAAGTTTCTGTGGGGGGTGCATGGTAGCCTAGTGGTTAGAGCGTTGGACTAGTAAGTGGAAGGTTGAGAGTTCAAACCCCCGAGCTGACAAGGTACAAATCTGTCGTTCTGCCCCTGAACAGGCAGTTAACCCACTGTTCCTAGGCTGTCATTGAAAATAAGAATTTGTTCTTAACTGACTTGCCTGGTTAAATAAAGGTAAAATAAAAATAAAAATTGCTGTTGGTCGCTGTAGGGGAAGGCAGGTCGAAAGCATGGCCAGCCGTAGAAAAATGCTTTTTTGAAATTATCGCTAATCTTAGATTTATTGTTGGTGACAGTGTTTCCTAGCCTCAGTGCAGTGGGCAGCTGGGAGGAGGTGCTCTTATTCTTGATGGACTTTACAGTGTCCCAAAACTGTTTGGAATTAGTGCTACAGGAAGCAAATTTCTGTTTGAAAAAGCTAGCCTCAGCTTTCTTACCTGACTGTGTATATTGGTTCCTGACTTCCCTGAAAAGTTGCATTTAGTGGGGGCTATTCAATGCTAATGCAGTCCACCACATGATGTTTTTGTGCTGGTCAAGGGCAGTCAAGTCTAGGGTGAACCAATAGCGACTGTATATCGGTTCTTAGTTTTAAAAAAATTGTATGGGGCATGCTTATTTAAGATGGTGAGGAAAGCACTTTTAAAGAGCAACCAGGCATCCTCTACTGACGGGATGAGGTCAATATCCTTCCAGGATACTCTGCCCAGGTTGATTAGAAAGGCCTGCACGCCGATGTACAAACTCTGAAGATAGATGCGGGCCAATCAATTCACATATGGTGTCCAGGGCATAGCTGGGGGCTGAGGGGGGTCTTTAACAAGTGGCAACGGTGAGAGACTTATTTCTGGAAAGGTGTATTTTTAGAAGTAGAAGATCAAACTGTTTGGGCATGGACCTGGATAGTAAGACAGAACTCTGCAGGCTATCTCTGCAGTAGATTGCAACTCCGCCCACTTTGGCAGTTCTATCATGTCGGAAAATGTTGTCGTTAAGGTGCATTACCACCACCAACTGGACTGGAGTGTGGACCTCAGTTCATCTTTCAATCACCCATGTGAGTATATGCTCCTAAAAACCAAGGAGGAGATGGGAGAGTCTAGTTCCAAGATGCTTCTAAACAGCTTCTACCCCCAGGCAATAAGACTTCTGAACAGCTAAACAAGTGGCTACCCAGACTATTTGCACCCCAACCCTAATGCTACTCTCTGCTGGCATCTATGCATAGCCACTGTAATAAGCCTACCTGCATGTACATAATTACCTCAACCACCTCGACACCGGTGCCCCCGCACATTGACACATTGACTCTGTACCAATAGCCCCTGTATATCAAATCAAATCAAATGTATTTATAAAGCCCTTCTTACATCAGCTGATATCTCAAAGTGCTGTACAGAAACCCAGCCTAAAACCCCAAACAGCAAGCAATGCAGGTGTAGAAGCACGGTGTCTAGGAAAAACTCCCTAGAAAGGCCAGAACCTAGGAAGAAATTTAGAGAGGAACCAGGCTATGATGGGTGACCAGTCCTCTTCTGGCTGTGCCGAGTGGAGATTATAAAAGAACATGGCCAAGATCTTCAAAATGTTCACAGATGACCAGCTGGGTCAAATAATTATAATCACAGTGGTTGTCGAGGGTGCAACAAGTCAGCACACCTCAGGAGTAAATGTCAGTTGGCTTTTCATAGCCGATCATTCAGAGTATCTCTACCGCTTCTGCTGTCTCGAGAGAGTTGAAAACAGCAGCTCTGGGCCTCCCGGGTGGCGCAGTGGTTAAGGGCGCTGTACTGCAGCGCCAGCGGTGCCATCAGAGCCCCTGGGTTCGCACCCAGGCTCTGTCGTAACCGGCCGCGACCGGGAGGTCCGTGGGGCGACGCACAATTGGCCTAGCGTCGTCCGGGTTAGGGAGGGCTTGGTCGGTAAGGATGTCCTTGTCTCATCGCGCACCAGCAACTCCTGTGGCGGGCCGGGCGCAGTGTGCGCTAACCAAGGTTGCCAGGTGCACGGTGTATCCTCTGACACATTGGTGCGGCTGGCTTCCGGGTTGGATGCGCGCTGTGTTAAGAAGCAGTGCGGCTGGTTGGGTTGTGTATCGGAGGACACATGACTTTCAACCTTCATCTCTCCCGAGCCCGTACGGGAATTGTAGCGATGAGACAAGATAGTAGCTACTACAACAATTGGATACCACGAAATTGGGGAGAAAAAGGAGTAAAAAAATACTAAATAAACAAAAAAACAAAACAGCAGTTCTGGGATAGGTAGCACGTCCTCTGAACAGGTCAGGGTTCCATAGCCGCAGGCAGAACAGTTGAAATTGGAGCAGCAGCACGGCCTGTATATAGCCCAGCTATTGTTATTTACTGCTGCTCTTTAATTATTCGTTTTTCTTTCTTCTCTTGCTTTTAAATAAAACATTTTTTTAGGTATTTTCTTAAAACTGCATTGTTGGTTAAGGGCTTAGAAGTATTTCACTGTAAGGTCTACATCTGTTGTATTTGGGAGAATGTGACCAATAACATTTGAATAGATTTGATTTGAGTGGCGGAACTTGCAGCGCGTCAAGTGTCACAAATGATTCTGTCTGAAGATGGCGCCTACAGAGAGGGCTGCCTCGCTTCTAGTTCTTGGAAACTTTGCAGTATTTTGTTTTTTGATGTATTATTTCTTTCATTGTTAGCCCAGAAAATCTTAAGTGTAATTACAGACAACTAGGAAGAACTTTTGGATATCAGAGCGATGTCAACTTACCAGCACTACGACCAGGAATACGACTTTCCCGAAGCAGATCCTTTGTCCGTACCACCCAGGGCATTTGAACTGATTCCAGAGGCTGACCCAAAACATCGCTGCCTGAGGGGTCTTCTGGTCAGACTTCGTAGGTGCGCACACCACCCACAGCTTACAAGCATTTCGCTACACACACAATAACATCTGCTAACCATGTGTATATGAACAATAACATTTGATTTGAAATAATAAGTTATATTTTAGCACCTGGCTACGCAGAGACTCGAGAGTGTGGGTGCAATGATTGACTAACATGTATGTGTACATGTATGTGTACATTTATGTTGCAACGCTTGCGCACATGACGCAAGCGGTGTGGTCAGAATGTTGCTCCTATTGGCTATGCAAATTGTTACATATTCTTTTCTGTGTATTTTCTATCAGAAAATAAAATATTCCAAATGGGTCGTTTTGTTGCTTACAGTCACGGCTCACGGTCACACATGTAGCCCTGCTGTGTAGAAGAGGGAAAAATTCAGACCTAATAAAGTTGTAACTCGTTCAAACATAGAAGCGATTATCCAAACGTTGCAAACAAACACACCGAAATGTCTTTCCAGGAACTCCGGAACCCTGATTTGTTCCATGTTTAATGCTAGGACATTGGACACCACCTGTGAGGAGTTAACAGCCTGGATGAAAGCGATGAAAGGGAGCGAGGGGGAGAGGGGGCCATGGCAAGGCTAGACTGTAGCGTGTCGGACCCCCTTCTGCCCCCCCCCCCCTCCCCTCTGGGGCCACTCTCTGCTATTGTTTTGACTAAGAGGCTATGGTCACGTGTGCGCCGCTGTATTATGTCTGGGTGTCTTGGAATTTAGGTCACTCTAGAGACCGCTCTCTCCTCCCCTCTTCACTCCCTCCCTTCCCCTGTCTGCTCTCTTCTCTCTTTTGAGCCGGCTCTCACTGAGACCTCTCCCTCCTCTCTCTCCTTTCAGCTTCTCTGTGTATTTCTCTCCTCTCTCTCTCTCCCTTTCTCTACCTTCTCCCACCCCCTTCTTCTCTTCTTCTGACAAACTCTGCTCTTTAATCCTGTGTCTTGTGGCACTGTGCTCTTTCATTCCTGAGTTAGCTAGCTGTCTAGATCAATGTGTCCCTGTCTCTGTCTACGTCCCAAATGACAGCCTATTCCATATTGGACCTGATCAAAAGTAGTGCACTATAAATGGAATAGGGTGCCATTTGGGAAGGATCCCTGTCTCTGTCTATTGTCGCTATCCGCTAGCTGCTGCTGCAAATGCCAGGCGTTTATCAGAGCTAAACAGCTGCTGCCTCCCTACTTCTCTGGGCACTGGAAGAGACTCAATGAGAGATACAGACACGATTATAGGAGAGCTGGGAGATACAGGCAAACTCATCTGGCGCAGTTGACTGTTTAGTAAGATTTTTTGGGGGTAGAGATACAGACAGACTCAGTTGACTGTCTAGATTCAAAGTCTGACACATGAGCAAATTATCTTGATGTTGATCTCAGATATGGGAAGTCAAAGCAAACAATCAAATACTCAACATTATGATGGTATAGCCTTATTATGTCTGGTTACATCAGCAGGATATTAAAATAACTGACAAAGGGGTGAAGGCTAAGCTAAACATGTCATAGTTGGAATGTTGTGCATAAACAATGGGATTACTTACAGTACCACTCAACTTCCACTGAGGACTCATAACTCAGTACGCTAGTTATAAACAATATAGTTATAAACAATGTGAAGCCCTAACCTGATGGTGTTGTGTTTGTAATTCCCTGATGCAACACAGGCATCTGACAGGGCTGTTCCATCTGTCTTTATCGCTCTGCCTCATATAAGAACTGCCTGCTAATCAACCTTGCAGTCAATTTGATGGTTTTACTGAACAGAAACTTAATGAGAGGAAATTACACTCCTTTATCTTCTTAACATAATTACCTATCCTCTAACCTAGAGTGGATAGACTATGTAAACATAAACCATCTGACTATTTTGCTAAATATTTTAGTTCTGGGTTAACCAAGATTACCTATCCACTGACACCAGATACTCTCTGTCAGTGTAACGCACTTTAGGCGTAGTGGGTGTGGAGACAGGCGCAGGAAGCAGAAGGTACAGAACAATGTTTTATTCCCGGCACAGAGTAAAATGGTCATGTCAATACCGGGTGCACATACAAGACTGCCCCAAAACCAGGACCCAACCAGTCCGGAGGAAAAACAAAGGGAAACGCACTGTCACAAACATACAAAGAGGAAAAATAAGCCGGCTTAGCGGCTTAAATAGCCCAACTAAAAACCTAAACAAGAAGCAGGTGTAACCAATAAGACAAAACCAACAGAAGAGGGAAAAGGGATCGGTGGCAGCTAGGAGACCGGTGACGATGACCGCCGAGTGCCGCCCGAACAGGAAGAGGAGCCACCTAGTCAGCTCAACTGTACAGAAGTCTTCACTAATCAGTTGGTATCTCACACACAGGGCAGCATGTAATTTGGCTATAACAGGGATGTCAAACAAATTTTGCCCAGGGGGGCACATATGGTCTTTAACGAGGTCTGGAAGGCCACACTGAAAGTTGGTTATATTTCCTCGCTGTCATAATTTCCCAAAAATTATCCTTTATCCATCGTTTTTGGAACTTTTGATGCTCCCTGACTGTTTAGCTAATGCCTGCGGACATTTGTTTCTTCTCCGTAATGAGTCTGGATTTGAGTACATCCACAACAATTTCTAGAAAGAAAAAACATTCTTACCGTTCTGATTGGTCCCAGAAACCGATGGGTTGGGCCAGAGCCATTCATCAATGGCTTTGCTACATTCTATGTGTGGTTCCCAATCAGAGACAACGATAGACAGCTGCCTCTGATTGGGAGTCATACTTAGGAAGCCTGTTTTCCCACCTATGTTGTGGGATCTTGTTTTTTGTTAGCTCTGTGAAGCCGGCAGAACGTGACGTTCATTATTCCTTTTGTTGTTTTTGTTTGGTGTTCTGAGTATTAAAGATCATGAATACTTACCACGCTGCACCTTGGTCTACTTCTTCAGACGAACGTTACAGAAGATCCCACCACAAAAAGACCAAGCAGCGTTTTCTGGAGGAATGGACATGGGAGGAGATACTGGAAGGCAAGGGACCCTGGGCACAGGCTGGAGAATATTGCCGTCCTAAGGAGGAGCTAGAAGCAGCACAGGCGGAACGGCGAAGATACAAGGAGTTGGCACGACGAAACATGCACGAGAGGCAGGGAGGCACACGGGGAGATTGGCGGAGTCAGGTTATAGACATGAGACAACTCCCCTTGCTTACCGTGGGGAGAGAGTGACTAGTCAGGCACCATGTTATGCGGCTCTGCGCCGTGTGCCACCGGTGCGCATGCACAGCCCGGTGTGGTCTGTGCCAGCTCCTCGCATTTGTCGAGCTAGAGTGGGCATTCAGCCAGGATGGATGGTGCCGGCTCAGCGCATCTGGCCTCCAGTGCGTCTCTTCGGACAAGGATATCCTGCGCCTGCTCTGCGCACTGTGTGTCCGGTGTGTCTCCACAGCCCAGTACGTCCTGTGCCAGCCCCCCGCAGTTGCCGGGCTAGGGTGAGCATCCAGCCAGGAGGGGTGGTGCCAGCTCTACGCTCCAGACCTCCAGTGCGCCTCCTCGGCCCAGTATATCCTGAGCCGGCTCTACGCACAGTGTCTCCAGTGCGCTTTCAGAGCCCATTGCATCCTATGCCAATGCCCCGCAGTTGCCGGGCTAGAGTGAGCATCCAGCCAGGATGGATTGTGCCAGCTCTGCGCTCCAGACCTCCAGTGCGGCTCCACGGCCCAGTATATCCTGTGCCAGCTCCACGAACCCAGCCTCCAGTGATGATCCAAGGCACGAAGCCTCCAGTGATGATCCATGGCACGAAGCCTCCTGTGATGATCCATGGCACCAGGCCTCCAGTGATGATCGATGGCACGAAGCGTCCGTCGATGTCCAACGGCACGAAGCCTCCGGCGATGATCCATGGCACGAAGCCCCCGGCGATGATCCATGGTCCGGAGCCTGTTTTCCCACCTATGTTGTGGGATCTTGTTTTTGTTAGCTCTGTGAAGCCGGCAGAACGTGACGATCGTTATTCCTCTTGTTGTTTTAGTTTGGTGTTCTGAGTATTAAAGATCATGAACACTTACCACGCTGCACCTTGGTCTACTTCTTCAGACGAACTTTACAGATTGGTAAAATATGATCCAATCGCTGGTTAATTGGTTTTGTACAAAACCCCTCATTTTGAGGTCACCACAAACCCACTTGTGATTGGTTGAAAAAGTTCTCATAAAATTGCGGTAAATGTGTACATTTTCATGTTTAAAAAATATATTGTTCAAAACAAGCTGTTCAGTTACTTACTACTCTGCCCATCAATGACTGCCAAAAGCAGCAGCTCCACTTCTGTGGGTGCCTAGGCAGGGTGAACATTGCTTGGATTGTTTTGCCAACTATTTGCTATGAGGGGGAACTGCCCCAATGAAATCGTAGGATTTCATAGCATAAATTGTAACAGCACAAAGTAAATGGACCAACCCTGGGCACTCAAATGTGCATCCATTCAGTCAAAACTTCTGGGTCTGCTCCTCCCAATCTAATTCTCTCGCCGCCATACAGTTTACTTCTACACGTGAGACTCTATCAGGTGCAGTTGGCGCTAAAGACAAATACAATTGTAATGGACTTGTAAATAATCATTATATTCGTGGGAGCCTGGGACCTGATAAAATGCATCCAACAAGAGTCAAAGGACATAGGGATACATCAACTAGAACCTTCTCTATGCGGATCTGGTAGGACAAAAATGTGATTGTTTCCCCCAGGTTGTTCATCAGGTTCTACTGTAGGGGGACATGGCGACATGTTGTGTGGACTAAAACAGCATTAAACCGGGTGTATCACAAAGCATGACCAAATGAATTAGCCAGCTACAGTAATTTTAAGAAACATTGAGAAATAGTTTGGTCGATTTTTTAAAATTATTTTATTATTTTATTATTTTTATTATATATATTTTTTTGGGGGGGGTAGCTTGCTAGCTAGTTAGCTGGTAGCTTGCTAGCTAGTTAACGCCCCTGCCAATTTCAAGTCTTTCTGAACTAATATCTTACTATCTCGGAAATATGAAGTTATTTCAGAATGAAACTGGCTAGCACATCATGCTTTGTGACATTATGTTAGCTAGGTATCCCCAGTTAGATAATGTGTTTTTCACTTATGCATGCTTGTTGAGTTCTCCCTGGTGCACTCATTTGCTTGTGACATGAGCTGGCTGCTCTTTCTAAATACTATAATCTGTTTATAACAGTGACAGCATGTGCAGCAGTGGTCATTCCGTTTTTGCAAAAGTTAAACAAGTGTATTCGCTTTATAAATATTCTAAAATAAACTACTGGAAGTTAAAAAGTTGGCATCAAATTTCTGTCATGCTACTCCAACCACCTCGGGCCCTGGATATTCAGTCAGTCAGTGGTCAGCACAAACGACTTCAACGAAGACTGAAGTATGTAGTGAACGATAGAGCAGCGGAATAATTCATTTTTGAGTCGTCAAGCAAAGTCCACCCTCCCCACGAAAAAACAAAAACATAATATACATGCAGTATTAAAAAGAAAATGTCATAGTCAATCCACTGTTGCGCCGTATGTTTGATACCCCTGGGTTAAAATGACACTCATATATCATGGAGACTAGTGCAGCCAAAACACTGCACTGTTGCTGCAGGGCTGGACACACACACACACACACACACACACACACACACACACACACACACACACACACACACACACACACACACACACACACACACACACACACACACACACACACACACACACACACACACACGTGTACACACACAGTCAAACAGTAGAGCAGAGGCACCCAGCTGAGAGAAACATTCCAGAGAGCACCCAGATAGACACCCATGACACATAGCTACAGTTCCTCTCACAGCTAAAAGACATCTCCATCCCACAGCTACAGCACATCAAGGTGCATTCACAATCACTACTCCTCTCCTAAGGACTGGAGCCTCTCATATGTCTGTCCTGTCTGTACTGGTGGCCAGCACTGATGTGCTTGTGTGTGCGCGCTTGTGCGTGTTCGTCTGTCTGTGTGTGTATGTGTGCGTGCGTGCGTAGAGGAGTGAAGGGTTGCGGGTAAATGAAAGAAGTGGGCTGTGACTGTCACAATGCGTCTCCCTTCCCAGGGGACCGTTACAGAGATCACAGCTGGGGGGCCGCATGGATGTTCTGTCCCTGTCCTGTAGGACATATACACACACACACACATGCAGAGACATGCAATTACTCCTCTCCACAGTTTAACAGCACACAGGCAGGACGTCACCGTGAGCTGGATTTGTAGGAATCAGAAGAGGACTGTGTACATTGTCAACATTCTGTTAGGGATAGGAATGAATTGCTCACATGAACAGGTTAGGAAATAGAGTGTTGAGTAGAATAGCCTAGGGTGGGGTCATTAGGTTTGCTTGTCCCAGTCATATGGCTGTGGTATGTTGAATCACTCTGGTAAATTTATTCAGAATGATTTGGCTACACCAAACCTGATGCCGAATTCCTTATTGTTTGGAGAGGATAAAAAAATGTATTGCGCACTGATCGCGATTGTAATCCGGGACATTCATTGTATTGTAAACATAATGGATTGGTATACAACGACTGAGGTCAATTGGTTAATGACGATTACAAAGGAGAGTGTTGGGGTTGGAATGGGAGGAGGGATGGGGATGATTGACAGAACAGTGTCAGATGGGAGGCTGACGGGCGGGAGGGGCTGGGGAAGTGGGTTGTGGTACCTCAGAGGTTTGGGGGTAGGGTGGAATGATGGGGCGGGGCATGAGATAGGAGGGGGGCTTATGTACCGTCACCACCACAGGGCTCAGGGGGAAAGGGGGCCAAGGGAATGGGTGGGATTAAGATAGGAGGGGTACCGAATTCAGTCAGTGCACTATCAAGATCTGGCAGCTCTGGCAGCTTGTCAAGAAGACTTCACACACTTGTCAATCAAACTGTCCTTCAGTGAATAAGCAATTCATCATTTGC
This sequence comes from Oncorhynchus kisutch, assembly GCF_002021735.2. NCBI lineage: Eukaryota > Metazoa > Chordata > Actinopteri > Salmoniformes > Salmonidae > Oncorhynchus > Oncorhynchus kisutch. The sequence continues at coordinate 18,211,825 of NC_034192.2, forward strand.
ATCCACAAGCAATCAACAACAGAGGAGGACTGTGTGTGTGTGTGTGTGTGTGTGTGTGTGTGTGTGTGTGTGTGTGTGTGTGTGTGTGTGTGTGTGTGTGTGTGTGTGTGTGTGTGTGTGTGTGTGTGTGTGTGTGTGTGTGATAACAATGACCTCTATTCCCGGTAGAGTTCCTAGCTATAGCGGTGGCTATAACCACAGGATTATCTCCTAATAAGTAATGGAGCTATGGAAATGACCATTAGCTAATCACAACAGAGCTGAAGAGCATCTGTGAACCAACTCCTTTGTTTTCTCTTCTTCTTGGGGTACTTCCATTCTCCTTCCATTCTTCACTAAGAGAGGCTGCATATCTTCTAGATCTGGATCCTTTGGTTTGGGTACATCGACTGGCTATCTAGCCTCTCGTATTGGAGCTGGGATCATTGTCTTCACTTGTTGGCTATCTAATGATGTTTGGGGATTCCCTTTTCTTCCAAGAGAAGTGTGTATCTGCTTGTAGATCCAGTGTGTTTGGTAATTTCATGCATGTCGTGTTGGTTGGAATGTGAGATTGTGATAGTGAACGTTCCTCTTTGGGCATTTGTTTCCCAGAGACTGGAGGGAACATTGTCCTCAAGTATCAGCTGATGATCATCCTTATTGGTCAGGTTGGTGACCTATAGCACAATACATGTGGGGCGGCAAGTAGCCTAGTGGATACAGTATTGGGCCAGTAACCAAAAGGTTGCTGGATCAAATCCCTGAGCTGAGAAGGTCCAAATCTGTCGTTCTGCCCATGAACAAGGTGGTAGGCCATCATTGTAAATAAGAATTTGTTCTTAACTGACTTTCCTAGTTAAATAAAACGTCATGCCCACTTCCATCATTGGATTCAAATATTATTCTTTGAAATAACATTTCATGTTTCAACCTGTTCCAAGTTTTACATGTACAAATACAGTGACATGCAAGCTCTTACCAACAAATACGAAAACCAAGAGAAATAAGAACTATGAAAGGAGAATGTAAGCTCAGGGTCAGTGCCAGTAGCAAATGTACAATGTGCAGGGATACTGAAGAAGTTGAGGTAGATAAAGTATCTTCAGAAAGTGTTCACACCCATTACTTTTTCTGCATTTTGTTGTGTTACAGCCTGAATTTAAAATAGATTAAAATTAGATTTTATGTCTCTGGTCTACACACAATACCCCATGACGTCAAAGTGGAATAATTTTTTCAGAATATTTTACAAATTAATTTCTACTGAAAAGCTCAATGTCTTGACTCAATAAGAATTCAACCCCTTTGTTATGGCAAAGCATAAATATATTAAGGAGTAATAATTTGCTTAACAAGTCACATAATACATTAATTGGCATGGACTTATGTACAGATGAAAATGTATCCACAAACTATTGTAAGTCACTTTTAAATTACTAAAATGTAAATGACGTTGTATGCAATAATAGTGTTTAACATGATTTTTGAATGACTACCTCATCCCTGTACCTCGCACATACAATTATCTGTAAGGTCCCTCAGTCGAGCAGTGGACTCAACCACAAACACCAGGGAGGTTTTTGAATGCCTCGCAAAGAAGGGCACCTTTCCCTTTGAGCATGGTGAAGTTATTAACTAGACTTTGGATGGTGTCACAGCTATCAATGAGGAATCGGTCCAGAAGTGGCCCTCTTCCAGAGGGCCAGAACTGATTGAGTCGGCCCAGAATCAGGTGTCGGACTCGGCCCCGGAATCAAAATGAATGACTGCCCAAGTACATCGGACCATTTCCCTCTACCGGAATCCCCCCAGAAGCGGCTCGATGCACATTTAAATAAATGTATACAAAATTACCCGATTTAGTCATTTTAAATATGACTATTATTCATTTTATCCATACAAATTATACCCATCCACAAAAAAGCATTTTTCTTCAGAGGAAACACCATACACCTGGTGACCTTGTCAGTGCCTGGCCAGTCACAGGAATCGCTACAGCCCGATGGGACAAGGACATCCCAGCCATGTTTATTGGATGAAACTCACAGAAAACAATAAAGCGCGAAACGAAACGTGAAACTAACGTAGTGCTCGCAGGCAACTAGACATAGACAAGATCCCACAACATCCCAGTGGGAAAAGGCTGCCTAAATATGATCCCCAATCAGAGCCAACGATAGACAGCTGGGAACCATACCATCCAACATAGAAATGAAAAAACTAGACTACCCACCCTAGTCACACCCTGACCTGTGGAGACACGGTGCGTAGAACCGGCACACATTGTACCGGAACGGTGAAACACACCTCAGGGCGAGTGCGTGGAGGAGACACAGGACGTACCGGACTGGGGAGGCGCCCTGGAAGCCAGATGCGTGAAACTGGTGCATATGACACCGGACTCTTGTCACGCTCCTCAGCACGCCCGCTCTGCAGCGCTCTCAATGCCAACACCTCTCTCCGGAATCTTTCGTCGACTTCCTCACTCGACTCCCTGACTGGCTCTAGTTCACCCCTCGGCTCTGCCGACCACTCCGTGTGCCCCCGCCCCCCCAAAAAATGTAGGGCTGTCTTTTGGGCTTGTGACCTGGCCGCGAACCCTGGCGTCGTCGTTGGTCCTCCCTCGCAGCTTCCGCCTGTTTCCATAGCAGGCTTTTGTCTCCTGCCATTATTTCCTCCCAAGTCCAGGATGTCCTCTGCTCCTGGCTTTCCTCCCAGGCCCAGGATCCCTGCTCCTCCTGGGCACACTGCTTGGTCCGTTGGTGGTGGGATCTTCTGTCACGATCGTTGGTTGAATTAATGGACCAAGGCGCAGCATGCATAGAGTTCCACATGCTTATTGGATGAAACTCTCAGAAAGCAATGAAGCGCAAAACAAAACGTGAAACTAATGTAGTGCTCGCAGGCAACTAGAAATAGACAAGATCCCACAACAACCCAGTGGGAAAAGGCTCCGTAAATATGATCCCCAATCAGAGACAACGATAGACAGCAGCCTCTGATTGGGAACCATACCAGGCCAACATAGAAATGAAAAAACTAGACTACCCACCCTAATCACACCCTGACCTAACAAAAATATAGAATAAAAAGGATCGAAGGTCAGGGCGTGACACTTGGGAGTTAATGCTTATCAATTGCCTTGCACCAAGTATCAAAATACTAAAATACTACACAGGGCTCTTAAAGAATTTCATTTAAATGTTAATTGTATTTTTTGATCATAGAAACAATGAGAAAATATGTAAGAAAAAAATTATGAAAAGTAGCAAATGTTTTTGAGAAAGATCATTTGAAAAATAAAATTGAGTAATTGAGTGCATTTTTTGGATTATTTTCATTGTGATAACAGAAGTAAATGTAACGAATTGAAGGTCATTGAAGGTCAAAGCCTCCTCCCTAAGTTTGTTTTACTTACTGCTTTAGCACACTCCGCCAACCTTGATGTCCTTGCCGTGTCTGAATCCTGGCTTAGGAAGGCCACCAAAAATTTCCATCCCCAACATTTTCCATCAAGATAGTCCTGCCAAAGGGGGAGGAGTTAGCCCACAATGTTATGTCATACTTTCGAGGTCTGTGCCCAAACAGTTCGAGCTTCTAATTTTAAAAATGAATCTCTCCTGAAATAAGTCTCTCACTGTTGCCACCTGTTGTAGACCCCCCTCAGATCCCAGCTGTGCCCTGGACAACATATGATAATTGATTGCCTCCCATCTACCTTCAGAGTTCGTTCTGTTAAGTGACCTAAACTGGGATATGTTTAACACCCCGGCCATCCTACAATCTCACACAAATCATCAAGGAACCCACCATGTACAACCCTAAATGCGTACACATGGGCACCCTCATAGATATTATCCTGACCAACTTTCCCCCCAAATACAACTCTCAGCGATCACTGCCTCATTGCCTGCATCCGTTATGGGTCCGCGGTCAAATGACCACTCCCCATCACTGTCAAACGCTCCCTAAAACACTTCTGCGAGCAGGCCTTTCTAATTGACCTGGCCCGGGTATCCTGAGGATGCCTGATTGTTCTTTAAAACTTCTTTGGGGTAGGGGGCACTATTTTTCACGTCCGGATGAAAAGCGTGCCCAGAGTAAACTGCCTGCTACTCAGGACCAGATGCTAGGATATGCATCATATTAGTAGATCTGGGTAGAAAACAGTCTGAAGGTTCTAAAACTGTTTGAATGATGCCTGTGAGTACAACATAACTCATATGGCAGGCAAAAACATGAGAAAAAATACAACCAGGAAGTGGGAAATCTGAGGTTTGTAGGTTTTCAAGTCTTAGCCTATCCAATATACAGTGTCTGTGGGGTAATATTGCACTTCCTAAGGCTTCCACTAGATGTCAACAGTCTTTAGAACCTTGTTTCAGGCTTCTACTGTGAAGTGGGAGAGAATGAGAGCTGATTGAGTCATGAGTCTGCCAGAAGGCCATGTGCTCAATCAGGCCCACGTCCGTGAGAGTTAGCTCCGTTCCCTTTAATTTCTAAAGACAAAGGAATTCTCCGGTTGAAACATTATTGAAGATTTATGATAAAAACATCCTAAAAATGTATTATATACATCGTTTGACATGTTTCTACGAACTTTAATATAACTTTTTTGACTTTGTCTGGACCAATTGCCTGCGCATTTGGATTACTGTACTTAATGCGCAAACAAAAAGGAGGTATTTGGACATAATTATGGACTTTATTGAACAAAACTAACATTTATTGTGGAACTGGGATTCCTGGGAGTGCATTCTGATGAAGATCATCAAAGGTAAGTGAATATTCATAATGCTATTTCTGACTTTTCTTGACTCCATAACATGGCGGGTATCTGTATTGATTGTTTTGGTGTCTGAGCGCTGTACTCAGATTATTCCATGATGTGTTTTTTCCGTGAAGCTTTTTTGAAATCTGACACAGCGGTTACATTAAGGAGAATTATATATTTAATTCCAAGCATAACAATTGTATTTTCATCAAAATTTACAATGAGTGTTTCTGTAAATTGACGTAGCTCTCTGCACTTTCACCGGATGTTTTGGAGGCAAAAGATAACAACGTGCCAATGTAAACAAAGATTTTTGGATATAAATATGAACTTTATCGAACAAAACATACATGTATTGTGTAACATGAAGTCCTATGAGTGCCATCTGATGAAGATCATCAAAGGTTAGTGATTAATTTTCTCTCCGTTTCTGCTGTTTGTGACTCCTCTCTTTGGCTGTGTTATTTTGTGACTAGGTACTGACCTAACATAATCGCATGGTATGCTTTTGTCCTAAAGCCTTTTTGAAATCGGACACTGTGGTGGGATTAACAACAACTCTATCTTTAAAATTGTGTATAATACATGTTTGTTTGAGGAATTTTAATTATGAGATTTCTATTTGAATTTGGCGCCCTGCACTTTCACTGGATGTTGGTCAGGTGGGATGTTAGCGTCCCACGTACCCTAGAGAGGTGAAAAGTATTTTCCTCACCATCTTAAATAAGAATGCCCCTTTCAAGAAATGTAGGACTAAGAACAGATATAGCCCTTGGTTCACTCCAGACCTGACTGCCCTCGACCAGCACAAAAACATCCTGTGGCATACTGCACTAGCATCAAATAGTCCCCACGATATGCACCTTTTCAGGGAAGTCAGGAACCAATACACACAGTTAGTTAGGAAAGCAAAGGCTAGCTTTTTCAAACAGAAATTTGCATCTTGTAGATCTAACTCAAAAACGTTCTGGGACACTGTAAAGCCCATGGAGAATAAGAACACCTCCTCCCAGCTGCCCACTGCACTGAGGCTAGGAAACTCTGTCACCAATGATAAATCCATAATAATCGAGAATTTCAACAACTATTTAACTATGGCTGGCCATGCTTTCCTCCTGGCTACCCGAACCCCGGCCAACAGCTCCGCACCCCACACAGCTACTTGCCCAAGCCTCAAAAGCTTCTGCTTCATCCAAATCCAGATAGAAAATGTTCTGAAAGAACTGCAAAACCTGGACCCGTACAAATCTGCTGGGCTAGACAATCTGGACCCTCTCTTTCTAAAAATGATCTGCCGAAATTGTTGCAACCCATATTACTAGCCTGTTCAACCTCTCTTTCGTATCGTCTGAGATTGCTAAGATTGGAAAGCTGCCGCAGTCATCCCCCTCTTCAAAGACCCAAACTGTTACAGACCTATATCCATCCTGCCTTGCCTTTCTAAAGTCTTTGAAAGCCAAGTCAACAAACAGATCACTGACCATTTCGAATTCCACCGTACCTGCTCCGCTGTGCAATCCGGTTTCCGAGCTGGTCATGGGTGCACCTCAGCCATGCTGAAGGTACTAAACGATATCATAACCGCCATCGATAAAAGACAGTACCGTGCAGCCATCTTCATTGACCTGGCCAAGGCTTTCGACTCTGTCAATCACCGAATTCTTATCGGCAGACTCAACAGCCTTGGTTTCTCAAATGACTGCCTGGTTCACCTGGTTCACCAACTACTTCTAAGATAGAGTTCATTGTGTCAAATCGGATGGCCTGTTGTACAGACCCCGACATATATTTTTCCTTGATGGCCAGAAAGCTACAATTTTGTCTCATCTGACCAGAGTCCCTTCTTCCATAAGTTTGGGGAGTCTCCTACATGCCTTTTGGCGAACACCAAACGTGTTTGCTTATTTTTTTCTTCAAGCAATGGCTTTTTTCTGGCCACTCTTCCATAATTCCCAGCTCTGTGGAGTGTACAGCTTAGTGGTCCTATGGACAGATACTCCAATCTCTGCTGTGGAGCTTTGCAGCTCCTTGAGGGTTATCTTTGGTCTCTTTGTTGCCTCTCTGATTAATGCCCTCCTTGCCCTGGTTTGTGAGTTTTGGTGGTCAACCCTCTCTTGGCAGGTTACTTGTGGTGGCATATTCTTTCAATTTTTAATAATGGATTTAATGGTGCTGAGTGAGATGTTCAAAGTTTTGGATATTTTTTTATTACCAAACCCTGAACTGTACTTCTCCACAACTTTGTCCCTGACCTGTTTGGAGAGCTCCTTGGTCTTCATGTTGCCGCTTGCTTGGTGGTGCCCTTTGCTTAGTCGTGTTTCAGACTCTGGGGCCCTTCAGAACAGGTGTATACATACTGACATCATTTGACAGATCATGTGACACTTAAATAAAGTCCACCTGTGTGCAATCTAACTAATCATGTGACTTCTGAAGGTAATTGGTTGCACCAGATCGTATTTACGGGCTTCATAGCAAAGGGGGTGAATAAATAGGCAAGCACCACTTTTCCTTTTTTTATTTTAACGACATTTTTTAAACAATATATTTTTTTCATTTCACTTCACCAATTTTGACTATTTTGTGTATGCCCATTACATGAATTCCAAATAAAATCCATTTATATTACAAGTTGTAATGCAACAAAATAGGAAAAAACACCAAGGGGGATGGATGAATACTTTTGCAAGGCACTGTATCTAACATTTCACAACAATACACAAAAAGTGTAAAAAAAGGAATTAAGAAACATATTAGGACAAGCAATTGACTAAAATACAGTAGAATAGAATACAGTATACACATGAGATGAATAAGCAGTATGTAAACATTATTAACGTGATTAGTATTCCATTATTAAAGTGGCCAATGATTCTCTGTCTATGTAAATAGGACAGCGCCCCGCATACAATAGCATGAAAAACATTTTTCAATCAGGCAGGTGCGCCACAAAAGTCAGAAATAGTGATATAATAAATCCCTTACCTTTGAAGATCTTCTTCTGCTGGCACTCCAAAAGGTCCCAGCAACATCACAAATGGTCCTTTTGTTTGATAATGTCCTTCTTTATATCCCAAACACTCAGTTTAGCTGGTGCGCTTCATTCAATAATCCACCGGTTTCCCTCCTTCAAAATGCATACAAAATGAATCCCAAACATTACCAATAAAGCAATAAAGTCAAACAATGTTTATAATCAAACCTCAGGTACTCTAATACATAAATAAACGATATAATTTGAGACAGAGAATCGCTATTGTCTTTACCGGAGTTTAACAACAAAGAACGCGTTCTCATGGAATCACTACAGCCAAAAAGGGAGCCACTTAAAACCAAAATTCTAGCAAATTTTTACAATAACAATTCTGAAACTCTTTCTAAAGACTGTTGACATCGAGTGGAAGTGCTAGGAACTGCAATCTGGGAGGTTTTCGCCTCATAATAAACATGACAGCAATCGGAAACAGTGGTTGGCTGAAGTTTTCTTTTTTGGAAGGTTTGTCCTCGGGTTTTTGCCTGCCAAATCAGTTCTGTTATACTCACCGACATTATTTTAAGTTTTAGAAACTTTAGAGTGTCCAAATCTACCAATTATATGCATATCCTAGCTTCTGGGTATGAGTAACAGGCAGTTTACTTTGGGCAAGCTTTTCATCCAGACGTCAAAATACTGCCCCCTAGCCAAAAGAGGTTATAACAGTCTGACGGCCTTGAGAAAAAAGCTGTTTTTCAGTCTTTACTGACCTGTACTGTACTGACCTCGCCTTTTGGATGAGTGCGGGGTCAACAAGCCGTGGCTCGGGTGGTTGTTGTCCTTGATGATACTTTTGGCTTCCTGTGACATCGGGTGGTGTAGGTGTCCTAGCGGGCAGGAAGTTTGCCCCCGGTGATGTGTTGTGCAGACCTCACTACCCACCGGATAGCCTTACGGTTTTGGGCAGAGCAGTTGCCGTACCAGGCGGTGATACAGCCCGACAGGATGCTCTCGATTGTGCATCTGTAAAAGTTTGGGAGTGTTTCTGGTGACAAGCCAAATTTCTTCAGCCTCCTGAGGTTGAATAGGCGCAGCTGCGCCTTGACCGTGATGTGTACACCGAGGAACTTAAAACTTGGCACTCTCTCCACTACTGTCCCATTGATGTGGATAGGGGGCAGCTCCCTCTGCTATTTCCTGAAGTCCATGATCATTTCCTTTGTTTTGTTGACATTGAGTGTGAGGTTTTTTTCCTGACACCACACTTCGAGGGCCATCACCTCATCGTTGTTGGTAATCAAGCCTACCACTGTAGTGTTGTCTGCAAACTTGATGATTGAGTTGGAGGCGTGCATGGCCACGCAGTCATGGGTGAACAGGGAGTACAGGAGAGGGCTCAGAATGCACCCTTGTGGGGCCCCAGTGTTGAGGATCAGCGGGGTGGAGATGTTGATACCTACCCTCACCACCTGGGGACGGCCCATCAGGAAGTCCAGGCCCCAGTTGCAGAGGGCGGGGTCGAGACCCAGGGTCTTAGCTTAATGACAGGTTTGGAGGGTACTATGGTGTTAAATGCTAAGCTGTAGTCGATGAACAGCATTCTTACATAGGTATTCCTCTTGTCCAGATGGGTTAGGGCAGTGTGCAGTGTGATTGTGATTGCGTCATCTGTAGACCTATTGGGGCGGTAAGCAAATTGGAGTGGATCTAGGGTGTCAGGTAGGGTGGAGGTGATATGTTCCTTGTCTAGTCTCTCAAAGCACTTCATGATGACAGAAGTGAGTGCTATGGGGTGAAAGTCATTTAGCTCAGTTACCTTAGCTTTTTTTTGAACAGGAACAATGGTGACCCTCTTGAAGCATGTGGGAACAGCAGACTGGGATAAGGATTGATTGAATATGCTCTGAGGACGCGGCTGGGGGTGCCGTCTGGGCCTGCAGCCTTGCGAGGGTTAACATGTTTAAATGTTTTACTCACGTTGGCTGCAGTGAAGGAGTGGCCGCAGGTTTTGGTAGCGGGCTGTGTCAGTGGCACTGTATTGTTCTCAAAGCAAGCAAATAAGTTGTTTAGTCTGTCTGGGAGCAAGACATCGTGGTCTGCGAAGGGGCTGGTTTTTATTTTGTAGTCCGTGATTGACTGTAGACCCTGCCACATACCTTTCGTGTCTGAGCTGCTGAATTGCGGGTCTAGTTAGTCTCTATACTGATGCTTAGCTTGTTTGATTGTCTAGTGGAGGGAATAGCTACACTGTTTGTATTCGGTCATGTTTCCAGTCACCTTGCCCTGATTAAAAGCAGTGGTTCGCGCATTCAGTTTTGCATGACTCCTGCCATCAATCCACGGTTTCTGGTTGGGGAATGTTTTAATAGACGCTGTGGGTACAACATCACTGATGCACTTGCTAATAAACTTGCTCACTGAATCAGCGTGTTCATCAATGTTGTTCGACGCTGTGCGGAACCCATCCCAGTCCACGTGATCGAAGCAATCTTGAAGAGTGGAATCCGATTGGTCGGACCAGTGTTGAACAGAACTGAACGCGGGTGCTTCCTGTTTAAGTTTCTGTCTATAGCCTGGGTGCAACAAAATGGAGTCGTGGTCAGCTTTTCCGAAAGGGGGACGGGGGAGGGCCTTATATGCGCCGCGGAAGTTAGAAATACAATGATCTAGGGTTTTGCCAGCCCAGGTCGTGCAATCGATATGCTGATAAAATTTAAGGAGCCTTGTTTTCAGATTAGCCTTGTTAAAATCCCCAGCTACAATAAATGCAGCCTCAGGATATGTGGTTTCCAGTTTACATTGAGTCGAATGAAGTTCTTTCAGGGCAGTCGATATGTCTGCTTGGGGGGGAATGTACACGACTGTGATTATGATCGAAGAGAATTCTCTTGTTAGATAATGTTGTTGTGATCACACCACGTCTCGTTAATCATAAGGCATACACCCCCGCCCTTCTTCTTTCCAGAGAGATGCTTGTTTCTGTCGGTGCGATGCGTGAAGAAACTGGCTGTACCGACTCCGATAGCGTGTCTTGAGTGAGCCATGTTTCCGTTAAATAAAGAACGCTACAGTCTCTGATGTCTCTCTGGAAGGCAACTCTCCTGCTCGGATTTCGTCTACCTTGTTGTCAAGAGACTGGACATGCTCGGAAGCGGTGTGCGATGTGCCCGTCTACGAAGCCTGACCAGAAGAACGCTCCGTCTGCCCCTTCTGCGGTGCCGTTGTTTTGGGTCGCCGGCTGGGATCCGATCCATTGTCCTGGGTGGTGGGCCAAACAGAGGATCCGCTTTGGGAAAGTCGTATTCCTGGTCGTAATGTTGGTGAGTTGACGTTGCTCTTACATCCAATAGTTCCTCCCGACTGTATGTAATAAAACCTAAGATTTCCTGGGGTAACAATGTAAGAAATAACACATAAAAAAACTAAATACTGCATGGTTTCCTAGGAACGCCATGCGAGGCGGCCATCTCTGTCAGCGCCGGAAGACAATTACGGTCTTTGTGCATTGCGTCTTATCCACAGAGGGCCGGTGCGGGTGCAGGTTTTTGTTCTAACCAAGCAGTAACACACCTGAATCAACTATTCATTACTATTCCCTATGTACTACACTACCTTTGACAAGGACCCATAGGACTGCCATTTGGGAAATACTGTCAGTCTGTCTCTTCTATTCCAATACACTGTGGTCAGAGAACTGCCATGCAGGGTCCTGAGGGGGACAGTTTTACAGCGGAGATGTTATTAGGTCAAGTTGGTTATGTAAAGGGTTTAGCATTACCCTGCAATAGATAGCATTCAAGCAGAGACAGAGGATGGAAGGAGGGAAGGAAATGTAGCAGGGTAGCGTGAGGGAGAGAGGGAGGGAGCCAGAAAAGAGGTTAGTAAACCAGTTGGAAATTGAATAACACTGCCGCTCCAATCCAATGACAAGCTGAGCTTTCAGTTAGTCAGGGCTTTAGTGAATTAAATAGGAGATTTGGCTACAGCGATATAAGCCAAACGAACAGATCTCAATTATTTTATGTTCTGTCTGTTAGTCTGCGTGATTGCATCTCAAATGGCACACTATTAACTATCTAGTGCACTACTTTTGAACAGAGCCCATATGACCAGAGCTGTATGGGCACCAGTCAAAAGTAGTACACTATATTGCCATTTCAGACATGCCCTTAATTTGTTAGTCTGATCCAAATCATGGTTTAGATTAGTGTTTCCCAACTCTTCGAGTACTCCCAACAGCACACATTTTTTTTGTAGCCCCGGGTAAACTCACCATATTCAATTCATTGTTGATGATTAGTTGACTAGTTGAATCAGGTGTGCTTGTCCGGGGCTACAACCAAAGTGTTTTACTGTTGGGGTCACCGAGGACTGGAGTTGGGTAACATTGTTTAAGTTGGCTGAGTTCTGCTGTCATTGATAAGGTGTCACCCTGATCTCTTCTCTCTATATCACCTGCAGTGGATTGGTCTGTAAAGTCTTAAAAGCATCGATCATGTCAGAGGGAAATCACAGAGAACCTTTTGTACCATTCTTCTCCTTTGAAGCGACGTGTGCTCATTTGAACACTGCATGTGAATTGTACATTCATATGTGGGTGTATGTCTGCTTGCCCTGTGTGTGTGTGTGTGTGTGTCTGTGTGTGTGTATAAGCCTGTGTGTGTTATGTGTTGTGCTGTCTCTTAGTGTGATGAGCCTGCTTGCCGCAACGTTCTCCCCAGGCCCTCGCCGCCTTCCTCTGTTCTGTGATTTCTACTAGAACACTCTGTCCCTGACAGCTCTCCTCTCTCCCCCTCCTCTACTTCTCTCCCTCTTCTCCCCCTCCTCTCCTCCTATCTGCTGTGTTCTTTCTCTCCTTCCCCTCTCCATCTTCTGCTGACTTTCAATCCTCTACCCTCCCAACCCCAGCAATCAGATCTCTGCTCTCATTCTCCCTTTTCTTCTTCCTCTTCCTCATCTTCTTTCTCCTCTTCCTTGTCTCCCTCTTCTCCCTCTTATTTTATGCTCTGCCCTATGTACCCTCCAACCCAGAACAATCAGTTATCTCATCTCCTCATATTTATCTTCTTTCTCCTCTTGTTCTCTCCTGATTCTCCATCCTCTTCTTCCTCCTTTCTCTCTCTTCTCCTCTCCACCCTCCTCTACCACCTGTTTGCAGGTTTATCTGTTCTTGGCCTTTGTGAAAATAAGATTAATAATAATTATAATAATAATCAGAAGAAGAAGAATGAATTTGTACAGTGCATATCCGTCACTCAACGTACAAAAAACAACAAACAGCAAAAATACATCAAAAGGTAGAAAAAAACAATCACAATATATCAAAACATGACCTATTAACGCAAAAGATGGACTTTAAGTAGATACAGTTTATAAGGGCTTACATTTGGAACCTTTGCTACATTGTTTAGAGTGAGCAGCAGGTCAGTGTGTGAGTAACCTTGTCCCCAGGCTTTTGTGCACAGAGCGTATAAGTCTGGAATATCAAAACTCAAAGTTGGCCTTCGTGGGAGTGACCACAGGCCAGATTTGGATGGAAGTGTCATGGAATGAGATTAGTCTGTGGTGACTCGCCTCACCTATCCTGCCTTGTCCTTCCCCTCCATCCTCCACTTTACCGATGAGCTTTGGATAATACACACTTGATCTCTATAAGGTGTGTGTGTGTATGTGTTTGTGTGTGTGTGTGTGTGTGTGTGTAACATATCTCCAATGGAGGAAAAAGTACTGTCATACTTGAGTAACTTGAACATTCAGACATCATTTACAAACGAATCATGTGTGTTTAGTGAGTCTGCAAGATCAGAGGCAGTAGGGATGACCAGGGATGGGAAGTGTGTGAATATAACTATTTTCCTGCATTCAAAATGTTTTGTGTATCAAGTAAAAAGTACAATAAGTAAACTGCCTGTTACTCAGGCCCAGAAGCCAGGATATACATATAATTTGTTCCATTGGATAGAAAACACTTTGAAGTTTGTAGAAATGTTAAAATAATATATGAGACTATAACACAATTGTTATGGTAGGAGAAAATCCAAAGAAAAACCCATGCTCTTCCAATGGAACGTATAGGGTCAAACCCAAATCCAGCTCCCAGATTGCAATTCCTGTGGCTTCCACTAGATGGCAACAGTCTTTGTTCAAGGTTTCAGGCTTGTTTCTTCCCAAACGAGGAAGAATTTTGAGTTTCACTACTGGGAGTCAGAGTTGGAAATCAGTCTGTGCGCTCGCAACGAAGAGGACGCACACCTGCTAATGTTGTTTTCCAATTGAACATAAGAAATATTCCGTATGAAATATTATAGTTTAATTACATTTAGGGTACCTGAGGATTAAATAGAAACGTATTTGTACTTGTTTTAATAAAGTTTAGCAGTAGCTCTTTGGATTCCTTTCTCTGCAGTTTGGACGAGTGGCTTACTCAAATCGATGGCGCCAACTAAACTGACTCTTTGGGATATAAAGAAGGTTGTATCCTTTATATGTAAATCAGAGGCAGATTTTCAAAAAGTAGGTGAATATTTCACCGTTATTTGTAATTTTATGAAGCCTGTGCTGGTTGAAAAATATTTTGATGTGGGGCGTCGTCCTCAAACAATCACATGGCATGCTTTCGCTGTAAAGCATGCCGCGGAAAATGCAGTTAGATGAACAATACTTTAAGCTTTTAACCGATATAAGACACTTGTATGTACCTAAATGTTTAAAATCCATCATTTTTATGATTATTTATTTGAATTGCACGCCCTCCAATTGCACCGGAAGTTGTCGACAGGTTGTTGACTATTTTACTTAAGTACTTTAAACCACTGCATATCAGAAATCATCTCTCTGTCTGCCCCCTCCCCTCTTCCTCTTTATTTCTTTCTCTCTTTCTTCACTGTGTCACTCTCTTTATTGTTAACTTCTGTCAATTTCTATCCCTCATTCCCATGTTTAATCTGTCAGTCTATTTGTCTGACTGTCCTACCCCCGTGTATCCTACCCTTCTTCCCTCTCTCTTACGGCATCCGTCTTTCAACATTACATAGCCATGCAGTCCTGATGTAGTAGACATCAAAGGCTCGCTCTCCTCCCTCTCACGTTTACAGTATAGTTTTAAATACCCAAAGTTCAGACCCAATCCTAGCTTTTCCCCTTCCACCTGCCCCCTCTCCTCTCCCCTCTTTCCCTTCTCCCCCCACCTGTTTGCCCCCTCTTTTCCCCCACTTACACCTGTCCCCATTCTCTCCCTTACCCCCTTCCTCTGCTCCTCCCCTCTTTCCCCCCTCTTCCACCTGTCCCCCTTCCTCCTGTCATCCCTCTCTCACGTAATCCTGTCATTTCTGCTGCTGGGCCTCATGACTGCTGAGTGCGTCAGTAGCTTACACAATATCCTCACACACGCATGCACACACACTCCGAGCCCCCAATGCTAACAACTACTGGAATAGAAAACACTGGTCATGCTTGAAGAGGGCATGTGCATACAGACTCATATCTCCCTCACTAACTTTAAGCATCAGCTGTCAGAGCAGCTCACATATCACTGCACCTGTACATAGCCCATCTGTAAATAGCCTATCCAACTACCTCATCCCCATATTGTTATTTTTTATATTTTTTCGCTCCTTTGCACCCCAGTATCTCTACTTGCACATTCATCTTCTGCACAGCTATCACTGCAGTGTTTAATTGCTAAATTGTAATTACTTCGCCACTACGGCCTATTTATTGCCCTACCTCCCTAATTTGACCTCATTTGCACACACTGTATATATTTTTTCTATTGTGTTATTGACTGTGTTTGTTTATTCCATGTGCAACTCTGTGTTGTTGTTTGTGTCACACTGCTTTGCTTTATCTTAGCCAGATCGCAGTTGTAAATGAGAACTTGTTCTCAACTGGCCTACCTGGTTTAATAATGGTGGAAAAAACACTCCCTCCACTGTAAAAGACCATTCTGCCCTTTCTCATCTGGACAAGAGGAATACCTATTTAAGAATGCTGTTCATTGACTATAACACTAAAGTGTAGGAAACAACACCTCCACTACACTGATCCTCAACACAGGGGCCCCACAAGGGTGTGTGCTCTGCCCCCTCCTGTACTCCTGTTCACCAATGGTTGCATGGCCACGCACGTCTCCAACTCAATCAACAAGTTTGCAGATGACATAATAGTGGTAGTCCTGGTAACAGCCTACAGGGATGAGGTGAGGGCCCTGGTGGAGTGGTGCCAGGAATGCACATGGCGGGTAACCTGAAATGGTCCATCCACACTGTAACAGCACCTCTTCAACCTCATGAGGCTGAAGAATTTTGGCTTGGCCCCTAAGACCCTTACAAACCTCTACAGATCTACCATTGAGCACATCCTGTTGGTCTGTATCACCGCCTAGTAGGGAAGGGTGTAATTGTAGACCGCAATTAGAGGTGTTTCTTGATATCAAGTAACACCCATTGATGCTCTCCATTGATCCGTGACTGATAATTTAGTGTTGTGGACAACAGTTGTTGACAACAGTTGTTAACCCTAACCCTTTTCTTAATTTTATTCTCAGTCTCCTAACCTGCCATGCTAATTTACCTAACCTGCTATGCTAGATCACCTAACATGTCATGTTAATTATCCTAACCTTCCATGTTAGTTATCCAAAACTGTTATGTAAACAAAACATCTGTGTCGAGAAACCACCAGTCTCATAACACTGGAACTGGCAGGTATAAATGCGTGTTTCCTGATATCAGGGAACACCCACATCAAGAAAGCCTCGAATTGCAGTCTACAATTACACTATAGTCGCCTGGTACAGCAATTGCACTGTCTGCAACCGCATGGGTCTCAAGAGGGTATTGCGGTCAGCCAAACGCATCACTGGGGGCACACTGCCTGCCCTCCAGCACATCTACAGCACCCGGTGTCAAAGGAAGATCAAAGACCTCAGCCATCTGAGCCACGGCCATCTAGAAGGGGGAGACTGTACAGGTACATCAAAGCTGCGGCTGAGAGACTGAAAAATAGCTTTATTTCCAGGCCAGCAGACTTAAATATTCAAAGCTAGCCAGCCAATACCCTGCCCAGCTCAACTTAGTCACCGTTACTAGCTGGCACTCTACCCTGCACCTTAGAGACTGCTGCCATGTGTACACTGGTCACTTTCAAATCAAGACTCTATATATGCTATATAACTACTGCACACACCATCATAAAGTCTATACACACCATCATATACATATTTATGTTTTTAGTAATTTAGCAGATGCTTTTATCTCGAGAAACTTACAGTAGTAAGTGGATACATTTTTGTACTTGTCCCCCATGGGAATCAAACCCACAACCCTGGTGTTGTAAGTGCCATGCTCTACTACCTGAGCAACACTACAACTACCTTTTTATTGATTCTGACATTGCTCGTTCTGATATCATTTTTGGGATTTGTGTGCATTGTTCTGTATTGTTAGGTATTACTGCACTGAAGCTAGAAACATAAGCATTTTGCTGCACATGTGATATCATCTGCAAAATGTGTGTCAGCGACCAATACGATTTGATTTGAGACACATCATCTTTTTAAAATAGACAATGCTTATAGGGATGACCGAAATTGTGTGTGTGTGTGACGTTACGTGTCTCAGTCATTAAATGGGAGATCAGCGGCTGAGGGGAATACTACTGACTGACAGACATCCAAACACAAGGGTATCAAATATAGATCCATTACACTCCCTATACATGCATATTCCAATAGCACTTATGGCTGAAATCCTAGATATTGATATAGTCACTATTTATTTTGGTAGTGAGTCAGCAAAAAATGAAGACTTTCTGTTGCCATCTCTGTATAATGGATTAATAATTATCTATTTCAACAGTAACACTTAAGTAGCTACAGACGTTTTTGTGAGAAGACCAATTTTCTGGATGTCTCATGTGACAATCACCTCTCTAGTTCTGCCATCTTTCACCGCAGATGGGGAGGTGTGACATATGCGGATGTGATGATTGAGACGCATCCATTACCTTAAAATGACAGATTATTTTATTATGTTACTTAGATTGTCTCACCGGTGCATCAATTGAGTCTATGCGGTTAAAGAATTCTTGCATATTTGTTAAGATCATTAAACCTACAGTCGTGGCCAAAAGTTTTGAGAATGACACAAATAATGATTTCCACAAGGTTTGCTACTTCAGTGTCTTTAGGTATTTTTGTCAGATGTTACTATGGAATACTGAAGTATAATTATAAGCATTTCATAAGTGTCAAAGGTTTTAATTGACAATTACATGAAGTTGATGCAAAGAGTCAATGTTTGCAGTGTTGACCCTTCTTTTTCAAGACCTCTGCAATCTGCCCTGGCATGCTGTCAATTAACTTCTGGGCCACATCCTGACTGATGGCAGCCCATTCTTGCATAATCAATGCTTGGAGTTTGTCAGAGTTTGTGGGGTTTTGTTTGTCCACCCGCCTCTTGAGGATTGACCACAAGTTCTCAATGGGATTTAGGTCTGGGGAGTTTCCTGGCCATGGACCCAAAATATCGATGTTTTGTTCCCTGAGCCACTTAGTTATCAAGGTGCTCAATTATGCTGGAAAAGGCATTGTTCGTCACTAAACTGTTCCTGGATGGTTGGGAGAAGTTGCTCTCGGAGGATGTGTTGGTACCAATCTTTATTCATGGCTGTGTTCTTAGGCAAAATTGTGAGTGAGCCCACTCCCTTGACTGAGAAGCAATTCCACACATGAAAGGTCTCAGGATGCTTTACTGTTGGCATGACACAGGACTGATGGTAGCGCTCATCTGGTCTTCTCCGGACAAGCTTTTTTCCTGATGCCCCAAACAATCGGAAAGGGGATTCATCAGAGAAAATTACTTTACCCCAGTCCTCATCAGTCCAATCCCTGTACCTTTTGCAGAATACCGAATGATTTTACCGGTTCAGGTGCCGAAAATCATTGTGCTTCTTCACATGAAGGTGACATATCTGAGCATACATTTGCACCATATTCAGTAGTAGGCTACAAGGCACGGAAAAACAAACGTCGTCATATTTAATCCAAAACACATCTTTGCTATTTCTGGTATAAAAATACAGCATAGCAAATACAAGGCTCCAATCACAACACCTGTTTTCTGTAAAGATACAAATGTAGGCCAATATTAGCTAAAAATGTATTTTAAGGAAGTTGCACAAACTCAATACAATGAGTGCAGAATGGGTCGTCAGTGGCGTCGGTCCCTTGCAGTGGCATCGGTCCCTCGCAGTCCAGTCTAGACCCAACATGCATAAATCATGAATCAAAATTCTGTCAATATTGTAAGAAAATATTGTCATTTCACATAACCATACACGAGGTAGCTCCTAAACCTGCTTCATTTATCATGAGAAACTTGCTGGAACAAGCTAGCTAGCCAAGTTGCTATATTAACCAGTAATACAAAATCAAATACAAAAAAAATACGCCCAAACGTTTTAAAACATTAGCTGTCACATTGGAGCCTGATAGGAGGTAAAAATATCCCTGAAGGGAAGGAAATGTTGTTATTTGTTAGCTAGCTAGGCTGCCAGTTAGCTTTTACCCTCCTACCAAGCCTAGCTAGCTTGCTAGCTAGCCCTACTGTCTGCTGGCCAAATTAGCGAACGTTCTTGATTCTAGTTACTAAAATAAATAAATAATCTCAAATTAGCATTAAATTATTTGAGATATATTATTTTAAATTAATTTAACTAATTTTTGTGATATCCAATTGGTAGTTACAGTCTTGTCCCATCACTACAACTCCCCTACGTACTCGGGAGAGAGAGGCGAGACACGGGAGACACTCTCACGGGAGAGAGTCCTCCGAAACACGACCTGGCCAAGCCACACGGCTCGCTTAACCCAGAAGCCAGCCATACCAATGTGTCAGAGGAAACACCGTCCATCTTGCGACCAAAATCAGCTTGCATGCCTACCCCAAGGAGTGTGATGGGACAAAGACATCCCAGCCTGACAAATTCTCCTCTAACCCAAACAACGCTGGGCCAATTGTGCACCGCCTCATGGGTCTCCTGGTCACAGCCTGGGATCAAACCCGGGTCTGTAGTGACACTGCACTGCAGTGCAATGCCTTAGACCGCTGCGCCACTCGGGAGGCCCTTTGAGGTATATTCTGAACAGCTTCTCACTTCTTTGTTTCTCCAGATGTCAGTTCGACCACACGCAGTTTACAAACTCATTTGTGGCGCCCCAATTTAAAAAATGACAGTTGGAACTCCACAGCAGAAAATATGTGATTCTTGTTACTTGGCTACCAGTTACAGTGCTTTTAGTTTGTTGTTTGTGCATGCCTTTACGCAGATGGGATACAAAAAGTTACTGTCTGAAAGAATGATTAAACATTTCAAATGATTAAACATGTCCTGAAAACTCAAATAAGCACCAGAAATTGTCCTCATTTACCATATCAAAAAAGCATATCAAGATCCTGATATGGACTGTCACGAGCATATGTATTGTATGTGCAGAGAAAATATACTAGGTATGCCTACTGTCAGTATTTGTCATCATATAGATGAAATAAGATGTCCACATAGGCCTACCTCAGGATATCTAATCAGTCAATATCTGGCCTTACCATGTATGATATCCGGAGGAAATCCAAAAATGATTTGTGCATGACAGAAAAATATACTTGACAAATGATTGAGCATGTGCTGAAAACTTATTATATCCCTATTTCAGCATATCAAAAATCATATCAAGATCCGGATATGGACCTCAGCCAAGAGAAGTATATCTGGAATCAATATAGCGTATTATCTTGAATGTGCTGAGAAAACACAGATATGTGATGTATACAGTCCGTATTTGTCAACATGAAGAGAGAAAATAGGATGTCACATATCTCAGGAAATGTCCATCTGTGATATTTGGAGTAATCCCAATATCATATATGTTTTAAAGACACAACGGGATTCAGAATTTGCCAGGTTAAGGTGCAAATCCACAAAACTAAAAAATATGTTTATTGGAAATTGTTTATGATATTCTCTAGAATATCAAAGAGATTTCATGCAAAGACATCCTCTGATATGGACCTCTTTCGCCCAGTGTGATGTCACCCTATCCCCTTAATAATCCCACCTCTGGAAAAAGGTGTTTTTCATGAGGGAGGGAACTAGCAACCTCATGATCAAACTTGATCAGTGTGGAAGCAAAAATCATTTTTCATATTGCCACCATCATATTTTGATCTGGTTTCATTCCAATATCATCCAATTTCATGTAAAACATGACTTTGACAGATTAACCGGAATGACATTTACTTTCACGGGTGGCCAAAAAAAGAACTGAATGCCACGCCCCTACTAAATCATGCCACCAGTCTTCTGAGCTGACCCGCTGGGTCATATCGCAATAACCCAGCATCAATAATCCAGCCTCAACAACCCAAAATGTATTTATTTTAAAAGAAACAACCCAACTAAGTGACCCAATACCTGCAACCCAGAAGTTGAGTCATCAAAACAACTCATTTTCTTGAATGTGTATTATAGCAACACAATACTGTGCTTTTATCACGCCTCCATCACATGCAACATAGCCGGTGTCCGAAGACACCCTATTCCCTACATATTACCATTTTGGACACACAGACAGTCATCATTTTATGACAGCTCCACCATGTGCAGGAGATTAGACTGTAATAGACATAGATTATAGATTAGCCATTGTTGACCAGAACAGCCCTGCGCCTTAACATGGAAATATCAACGCTATTTGTGTGACGGGTGTCTCAGTGTACCACACTGTTTTGTATCTCCCTTGGCAGTGTGTGGGGGGAGATCAGTGTGTGTATGTGTATGTGTGTGCGTGTGTGTGTGTGTGTGTGTCTGTGTGTGTGTGTGTGTGTGTGTCTGTGTGTGTGTGTGTGTGTGTGTGTGTGTGTGTGTGTGTGTGTGTGTGTGTGTGTGTGTGTGTGTGTGTGTGTGTGTCACAAATTGACATTGGGATGGGATTAGTTGTAATGAAAGGAAACGACTACGTATATCCAATTGTTGATAGATACATTGGATCTCTGCCAACTCCAGCAGCATGTGATCACAACACAAAGGTCACATGTCTTACCTGTTACTCAGCATTTCATCTGCTCTCATAAGGGTCTTTATAGAATGGGCTTTTATGAGGTGTGTAGCAAGTGTGTGCGTGCATGCGTGTGTGTGAGACAGAGATTGAGTGATGGAGTTTACAAATTGCAATGTGACTGTGCTCAGAAATAGGAGAGGTTTGCAATTGGGCATTTGGCACACCATACCTTTACCCACGTATGGGTACAAGTGTCCCATCTATACAGATCCAAAAATAAGATTACTCTCCCACATTCCTAACAACAACCAATTAATGCAAAACTGCAACAACTGACCTTAGATCAGCGTCTCTGACCAATTACCTCCAAGATGCCTTTTAGTCCATCTGTCCAACAGTGGAGCTTCCTCAGAGGAGGAAGGGGAGGACCATCCTCCTCAGTGAATTTCATAAAAATTAAATAGTGAAAAATAAAAACCGATACTAAATATATTCACGTCACCAAATAACTGATTAAAGCACACTGTTTTGCAATGAAGGTATACAGTAGCGTCAACAGAACTCTCTGGGGTATCACCATGGTGTAGCCGGAGGACAGCTAGATTCCATCCTCCTCTGGGTACATTGACTTCAATCCAAAAACCTAGGAGGCTCATGGTACACAACCTCTTCCATGGAATTACACAGTAATTATGACAACATCCGGAGGACATTCTCCAACCTATTAGAGCTTTTGCAGTATGAACTAACATGTTTTCGACACAATCAAAGAATTAGAGAATTAATCTAGTACTGTAAGCACAAGCTACATATGGCTAGCAATGCACTGTATAACATGTGATGAGTAGTGGACTCAGAATAGAATAGAATAATAGTTCAACAGTTTTGAAATAAATAATTTCTTCAAAAACTAAGGATAAGCAAGACAGAGCTAAATATATATATATATTTTTTTTTAACTTTTACATATGTAGCTAGTGAAGGCGGATAGCTAGTTAGCATACTCAAACACCCGGCTCAAACAGAGAGGGATGCTATGTTAGCTGGCTATGGCTATCCAATACCGAAACTCTTCCAAGTCAAGGTAAGCTTTGGTTTTTATAAATGTATTGCTACAGAGGCGCGCCAGTGTAACTGCTAAACTGCTAGCTGTACACTGTACTGCATGATTGCAGCTTGTTTATTAATGCGTTATAGTTCCAGTAGCTAGCTATGTTGACTATGACATTAGGTGAAAAGCTGTGGCTCACGGGTGCATTCATTCTGTTGAAAAACATTTCTTAAAAGGAAGCAAATGGAACAAAACGATTATACCCTAGATGAGCTAGATGCAGGCAAGAGTGTGCAAGTTGGTATTGAATGTGTCACTGTCTGGATTACTCAAATGTTCCCTCAACCTGTTGTAGCAACCTCATGATGTGTATAGTGACATTTTGAGTATCACATAGTAGCCTAAACCTATTGATGTTACATTGAGCTGGATGAATGAAATATGAATGACAGTCATCCAATATGCTCTAATAGAAATAAGGCCATGCTCATAAAGAAAAATTGTCCTCCCTCATCTTAAACGGCACCAACCGCCACTGCTGTCCATTCATCAGATGATTTTATTGTGGTGGATCATGGTGCCACTATTGTACAATGAAGACATTATAATGTGGTAACAAAAATAACCACCATAAAGTCTCACCTGACCTGCCATAAATGAAGGCACCATGTTGGTGATTGATTTCATAGTTCCCTTTAAAGGGCTTGCTTCCTGCCAACCGTGTAGTGTTGAGCCCTCATGGCTCCTGTCAATGTGACTTTTTCTCGCTCACTGTTAAATGGGGAGAGGGAAAGGAAAAACCGCAAGGCATTCTTTAAATCAAATACTTCTAGTAAGTCAATGAAAAGTCATTAACACTTTAAAATGTTTATGTGGTACCGACTAAAAACTAAATGAAAAGTCACATCAACATTTTCTACTGCAGGTCAGATCTTATGCTACACAAAAATACATTTTTCTAAACTAATCCAATAATTGAGTTCGATTTTTTTGCACGTTACTGAAATGGTTGTTCCAGTTTAGATGGCTTAGGTAGTCTCCTCACAATGTTCCTAACCCTGGCAGTCAATATGAATGAAGGTTGCGGGTGAAGAAAAATGTCAACTGGATATCTCCAGCTGTATTGTCATCAAGAGTTTAATGAATTCCAATAGGAATTGCACATCACTTTGCTAACAAGCATAATGTGACTTGCAGGGACATAATGTGACTTGCTCCCAGACAGACTAAATAACTTTGCCCGCTTTGAGGACAATACAGTGCCACTGACACGGCCCGCAACCAAAACCTGCAGACTCTCCTTCACTGCAGCCGACGTGAGTAAAACATTTAAGCGTGTTAACCCTCGCAAGGCTGCAGGCCCAGATTGCATCCCCAGCCACGTCCTCAGAGCATGCGCAGACCAGCTGGCTGATGTGTTTACGGACATATTCAACCAATCCTTATCCCAGTCTGCTGTTTCCACATGCTTCAAGAGGGCCACCATTGTTCCCAAGAAAGCTAACTGGTAACTAAGCTAAATGACTACCGCCCCGTAGCACTCACTTCCGTCATCATGAAGTGCTTTGAGAGACTAGTCAAGGACCATATCACCTCCACCCTACCTGACACCCTAGACCCACTCCAATTTGCTTACCGCCCAAATAGGTCCACAGACGACGCAATCTCAACCACACTGCACACTGCCCTAACCCATCTGGACAAGAGG